>NW_028270148.1:98432356-98603647 GCF_037043375.1 Chiloscyllium plagiosum
GCATGGAATTCTTCCAGTCATGCCACTGAGAGACGATGTGGAAGGGTGACAATATTTCATGAGAGAGATGATATGGATTTGTTACAATATCTCCTGAGAGAGTTTCTGAAAGGAAATCCAAAATGTTAGGTATGCTTTTCTATCTGATACTGCCTGACCTGTTTAGTATTTTCAGACTTCCAAATTTCCAACATCTGCAGTATTTTTGGTATATGCTACCTAATTAGCATTATAAACAGTGTAGACCATCAACCACTGAGAAAAACATAGAAAAGCAATCTGTAGGGAAATTACAGATGGTACAAGAGTGTGATAATGGTGCTCTTCAATTCACCTAACGTAGACTAATGGTGTGTAGAAGAGACAGGAGGAAGACTTCATTAAGTATGTTCAGGAGATTTTTCTTGATCTGTCCATTTCTGGACAATGATGAAGGAAGCATTTCTGGATTTATTTATGTGGAGGAAGGTAGGTCAGTTAGACCGTATAAGGGAACAATTAAAATATAGTAATGCAAAGTTTTGATTAATTATTCCTTGTCTATTTCTATAATCTGAAGTTAAAAAATTTATTTGGAAATCACCAGTTTATAGTGTGCTACAAATGCACTTGTCCAGGATAAATTGCGATGATGAATTGACAGGCATATCTGTAATAGAACAACCAGCTGTCTTTAAAGAAGAGTTAGTTTGAGTCTAATTGAGGTACATTCCCATAAGGGAGAAAGATGAAGCAACCATAGCCAGAACAGAAGAGGTAAAGGATAAGATGAAACTTAGAGGTGTAAATGGCAGATCTTCACTTTTCTTATTTTATTATTCTTCCCCCTTTTACTTAAAAGCTGTTGCATTTCAAACAGCCCTGATCAAAGGCCATTGGACTGAAATATTAGTCCTTTCTCTCTGATAGATGCTGTATAACCATTTCCAGTAATAAATGTTTTTTAGCTATTACTATTGTGTAGAGGTCAGATTGTTCATATAAATGAGAACGAGGGCTGAATATAGAAAGACCATAAGTCTATAAGACATATGAGCAGAAACTAGGCCATTTACCCCACTGAGTCGACTCTGCCATTCAATCATGGCTGATACGTTTCTCAGCTGTATTCTCCTGCTTTCTCTCCTTGATACTCAAGAACCTATCAATCTCAGTCTTAAATATATGCAATGATCTGGCCTCCACAGCCTTCTGTGGCAATGAATTCCATAGATTCACAACTTTCTCTGGCTGAAGAAGTTTCTCTTTATCTCCATTCTAAAAAGTCTTCCCTTTACTCTAAGTCAGTGCCCTCGGGTCCTGGTCTTTCCTACCAACGGAAATATCTTCCCAAATTCTACTCTGTCCAGGCCATTCAGTATTCTGTATGTTTCAATTAGATCCCCCCCCTCATCCTTCTAAACTACATTGAGTACAGACCGAGTTCTCAGACATTCCTTAGCTGTTAAGCTTTTAATTCCTGGGACAATTCTCGTGAACCTCCTCTGAACACGTTCCAAGGCCAGTACATCCTTCTTGAGATTTTGCGCCCAAAACTGTGCACAGTACTCCAAATTTGGTCTGACCAGAGCCTCAGAAATACATCCCTGTTTTTATATTCATGTCCTCACAAAATGAATGCCACCATTGCATTTGCATTCCTAACTACTGACTCAACCTACAAGTTTATCTTGTGTGAATTCTGGACTAGAACACCCAAGTCTCTATGCACTTCAGACTTCTGAATTTTCTTCAGAAGGTTCAAAGGGAAGGTGAAAAGTAAATGTGTTGCAAAAAAGAGAGTGAGAAAAGAAGGAATCTGAAAGGAGAATCTAAAGAACTTCTGTCGGCATCTAAGTTATAAAAGTGGAATAAAAGGAAAGGTGGGGCCAATTAAGAATCAAAAATAGAATCTGGAGGCAGCGGTAATGGCTGTGTTTCAAAATGCCTACTTTGTACCTGTCTTCACCAAAGAAAAAGTTGCTGTCAGTAATGGAAAAGGTACTTAAGGCACTATATGTGCTTGAAGTTGGTTTAAAAAAAATCCACAAAAGGTGGTGGTATTGAGTCACCAACACCTAATGGGATGCATCTAAGACCAGCAAGGGCAGAAATTGCAGAGAGGTTAGCCATAATCTTCCAATCCTAGCTTAGATTAAAGGGAAGTGCGAGAAGACTGGAGGTTGGGGAAAAAAAATCCACGAGATACACAAATTAACAAATTACAAGGGTAAATCCAGCAACTACAGGCTAGTCATTTAAACCTTCATAACAGAAAAGCTTTCGGAAAGATAATCTGGGGTAAAATTGTGAGGTAGACAAAGATTGAATTCATTTACAAATGGGATAGAAAAGATAGATAGCTCTGCAGATGTATCACTGGGTGAAATTCATAGGAAATACAGAATAAATGATCACTAAGTATCAAATGGATCATTAACTGCTACCTTTGCAAATTTGAATTACATCCCTTTTAAACTTAAACATGTGTATATTCACAAATGGGACAGATGACAGTCCAGCAGAAATATCACTGATGGAAATCACAGTCAAAAGCGCCCAAATTTTGTGGATTCTCACTTGAAGCCATGAGAGGAATGAGATGAATTTCTCACAATTCTTTTGGTTTCTATACTAGTTTCACATTATTGTTGACAACGGAGTGATAGGAGATCCTAGTTTCTAAAGTCAGTCAGTTTGACCTAGGTCTTTGGTGCTGGAGTGAGAAATGCTTCTTTTAAGGCTTGCTGTTCAGGAACTGAAAATGAATCAGATTAAAGCTGTTCACCAACTTGTGTAACCAGTAAGTTAATACCATACAGTTCCATCTTTGACCTTGAATTGTGAAATAAAACTCCTAGCACATGTTCTGCAGCACAAGTGTCCAAACTTCAAGTATTTTCCCTATTCATGTTTTGATAAAATAAAATATATAATCATTACAGTTGATCTCTTGTTAATATATCCCATTTGGCATTTTGGTATTGGTGATGGAGATTGTTGTCAGTGTCAAGGCAGATCTTCGGCTTTACTAAGATTTTGTGAGGTCACTCTTACTAATACAATGGTATGTATGCAAAAAGAAAGTTGGTGAAGGCAGACCCAAAAAGATGTTTTTCCTTTTGTTCCTTCGTTGCTTGTTGCAGGCCCAATTTGGTTGACACTTATTTTAGAATTCCTCTGACCTGGTCAATAGAAGTGTTACTGAGCCACACACAGTGACGGAAGAGTGTATTTTCTAGTGTATATTTTCTGGCCTTGTTACTCTTAATGAGCATAGAACAATACAGTGCAGAACAGGCCCTTTGGCCCTCGATGTTGCGCCAACCTGTGAACTATTCTCAGCTCGTCCCCCTACACTATTCCAAAATCATCCATGTGCTTATCTAAGGATTGTTGAAATCTTCCTTTATACTCAACGCAAAAAGGACCTCTGAATCAACTGAGGGAGAATAGTAGGTGGTAATCAGCAAGAGGTTTCCTTGCCCATCTTTGCTTTGCTGACATGAGACTTCATGGTACAGAGAGAAATCTGGAGTCAAAAAGTGTGGTGTTGGAAAAGCACAGCAGGTCAGGCAGTATCCAAGGAGCAAGACAGTCAATGTTTTGGGCATAAGCCCTTCATCAGAAACTACAATATCAGTCGCCATGTGTGGCGCACAAACACTTGTATTGACCAGGTCAACTGAATTCTAAAATAAATGTCTATTAGACTAGGCCTCTTCAAGCAATGAAGGAACCGAGAGGAAAAACATCTTCTTGACTTTGCTTTCATCAACTTACTTTTGTGCACATACCATTCCTAATGTACGGCTTATGCTGGAAACATTGGCTCTCCTGCTTCTTGGATGCTGCCTGACCTGCTGTGCTTTTTCAGTGCCACATTTTTCAACTTCATGGGATCGGGTTCAATGTTTAGGATTCCTAGGGAAACCTTACAACTGTATACCACTGTGCTACAAACTCTGGAGCAGCTGGTAAAACTGGAGACAATGTGAATCAGGAGGAAAATTTTGTTCTTTGGTGCCATATCTAGCACAAAGTATTGTTGTTGAAGATCAATCATCTTAGCCAAAGGACATCACCACAGGACTTACTTAGACCAGCCACCTTCAGCTGCTTCATCAATGGCCCTCTCTCCTCATCATAATGTCAGAAATGTGGATGTTCACTCATGATTGTACAATGTTCAGCACCATTCGTGACTCTTCAGATAATGAGGCTGTTTTTGTCCTTAAGCAGCAAGATGTCTAGGTTTAGACTGGTAAATGGCAAGGAACATTCGCACCACAAATGTGCCAGATAATGATCATCTCCACACAGAGAAAATCTAACCATTACCCCTTCAATTTATTGTCATTACTGAATCATCCACTATCAATATTCATGGGGTTACCTTTGACAAGGTGCTGAAGTGGGCTAGCCATGTAAAAACTGTAATGGCAAGAGCAGTTCAGAGGCCAGGATGAGTAACTTGCCTCCTGTCTCTCCAATACCTGTCCACCCACCTACAAAGTACAAGTAAAAGTGTGTAATTTCCTGGATGAGTCCAGCTCTATCAACATTCAGAAAGCTTGACTTCATCAAAGCAAAGGAGTCCTTTTGATAGGCATAACCATTACCATTCACTCCCTTCTCTACCAATGTACAATGGCGGTTGTGTGCACCATCTGTAAGCTGCACTGCAGTAACTCAACAAGGCACCTTCCACAGCATCTTCCAAATTCACAACCTGTACCACTTAGAAGGGCAAGGGCAGTACATATATAGGAAAATCACCTCCCACAAGTTCACCTTCAAGTTGCAACCATTCTGACTTGGAATGATCACTGCTCCTTCACAGTCACTGGATCAAAATCCTGGAACTCTTTCTCTAACAGCACTTTCCATGCCCCTACATCCCAAGGAGCGCAACAGTTCATTTAGGCGGCTCACTAGCATCTTCTCCAGTGCAATTGGGAATGGTCAATAAATCTTGACCTAGTCAGTGATGTTAACATCCTCTGAATGAATTAAAAACAAAGTATCAGTTCTCCAAAACTTGATGAAAGGTCATGTTTGAGGCATTAGCTTTGCTTTTCTCTCCACAAATGATCCTGGCCTGAGTGTTTCCACTGTTTTCTGTTTTTATTCCAGTTTTCCATCACCCTGTAGTATTTTGATTTTGTGCATAAGGTGCATATATAAACCAGAGGCTTGGTGCACTGGAAAGCCTGAATGAAAAGCATGCTGGAGTCTTGAACTAACTTAGTACAGGGCTTTGTCCAAACATTTGAAGGCCATCTTTTCCACCATGAAACACTGACTAACCAGTGCACCTGAATAGTCCACTATGATGCAGCAAGTGATGCAGCACCAATATCACTGCTTTTATGGCAGCACCAAACTACTTCCACCAAAGGTTTCAGGGATCTGATGAAAACGCAACTCTGATGCTTTGCAAGACCAACTGTGCTATTGTCAAAGGGCCTTCCAGAGTATTATTGATCCCCTCTGTTGTGTTTTCACATGAGTGGCATTGGCTACATGGAGCATGAATCTAGTTTCTTTCTCAGCCCAGCTACTACCTGCCAGTCAGGCAACCTGGTCTGTTGCAGTTTAGATCAAGATGGTGCAATCTGATGCCAGGTCTCTGTAAGGCCATCTGCAGACTCTTTGCCATGCTCATCTGCTAGAGAAACACCTTGCAGGAAATTTGAAAGAGGAAAATGCATATGAAAATTGAGCACCTAAGAATGCATAAATTTGTAGGTTATTTTTGTGTGCATTATGACCTTCCTGAATTCATAAAATTGGATTAGAATGTGCATGTTGTGGTGTTTTAAGTTTGATATAAAAATTATCATTTTTAGAGGAAGAGAAGGGAATGAGGATGAATTGATAAAATTACTTACTTCAGTCATTCACTATTTGAATGTGTAGAGCTCAGGGGAAAAGCAGCTGTTTCTGTTTTGTGGTTTGGGACTTTTGAGTACATTTACATGCTAATCATGGATGACTTTTCTCTAAGAAATGAACTTCCACGTGATCTATCCCACACTTCAACATTATAACATTATCTATTAGTGATTTTTGTGTAGATTTGTAGCTCATGTTGATGATAAGTCTGTAAGTTTGCTCGCTGAGCTTGAAGGTTTGTTGTCAGATGTTTCATCACCATACTAGGTAACATCATTAGGGAGAGTCTCCAGTGAAGCACTGGTGGTACGTCCCACCACTGGTGGCAAGTTTCCTGCTAATTTGTCCGATGTCGTGTGTTTTTTTTAATAGTTCTTGCATGGTATCTTGTAAATGACGATAGTTTTGCTGATGATATCTATTGGATCCTTGAGGTTCATTAGTCGCTGTTTGTGTGTTGGTAGGTTTATGGGGTACCATGATACCAAGGAGTCTGAGTAGTCTGGAAGTCGTTTCTGCTATGTCTTTGATGTAAGGTAATATGGCTATAGTTTTTTGTTGCGTTTTCATTAGATCCCTGATGAAATTGTTGCGTTGTGTCTGCTTGTTTGGGTTTGTTTCTGAGGAATCAGCGAATCGTGTTTATTAGATACCTGTTTTTCTTGAAAATATTGTAGAGATATTTTTCTTCTGCTTTTTGTAGTTGTTGGGTGCTGTATCAGAGACCAATATTTCCAAATGTTGGAATTGAAAATGGCAATGTTGATGTGCAATGCTGATTTAACAATGATCATAACCTGCCTCATCTGCCTGCAGTGATGGTCATTAGATTTGCATGGGTAAATACTTTTGCCAAGATAATGCCCAATGCACTTCCTGTCAGATGTGTCGCCTCCTTTTCAAGCACCAAAAGGGCATTTAGCAAATAATAATATCAGATAATTTCTCCATCAAAATTTGGAAATGTGGTATCTTTTTAAAAATCCAGCAGAGGTAATATGGAAGTGTTAACAATACGTCTTGAGTGAGATACTGTAAATATTTTACAATATCTCTGGGGTGATGATTTGAAAGTGTTACTGTATTATCTCCCGAATGAAATCATGTTCAAATGTTACAATATCCGGTGAGTGAGATAATGTGATTTGTTACACAATCTCCTGAGACAGATTATGTGGGAATGTTATAGTATCTCTAACACAGATAATGCTACATTGTTACGGTATCTCCTGGGATAGATAAATGTGGAAATTTTATTGCATTACCTGAGACAGCTAATATGGACATATTAAAGCATCCCCTGAGAGAATATGGCAACATTAGAGTATCCCATGAGAGAATATGGAAATGTTCATTATCATCTAGGATGGCTAACACAAACAAAATCATGAAAATGTTACTGCGTGGTATTGTGGACATTAAGCTTCACAAGATAGTATTAGATTAGATTACATTTATTAGATTAGATTACATTACAGTGTGGAAACAGGCCCTTCGGCCCAACAAGTCCACACCGACCCGCCAAAGCGAAACCCACCCCATACCCCTACATTTACCCCTTACCTAACACTACGGGCAATTTATGATGGCCAATTCACCTGACCCTGTATGTTAAAATATCCCCTATAAAACTGGTGGGTCTGAAATGAAAGTGGTGAATTCCTGGTAAACATCTTAGTTTGCAGCAGTTCTCACCTGACTTCAGGTTGCTGTGAGGATGGGTGCTAAGAAAAAAAGAAACTCAAAAAGAAACCCATTGAGATGTTGAGTTGAAATTGAAGGAGCTTTTCATAGAAGTTCAAACAACCAGAGGAAGTGATATTGCTAATAACTGGAGCCCTTCCTGGAACAGAGCCCCTGCTCTGTAGGGGATGATGGGGATCAAAAATAAACAATCTTTATGGGGAATACAGCTTTAAAGAGCTATCTAAAGGGGTCAGTTACAGGAATCTTTGGGATTCTGGGTTGTGATGTGAGGGAACGGGAAATTCATGGAGGTGTGACTTGCTGATGATCAAAACTCAGGAGTGCGGTGATTGTCAAAGAGCAATTGAGTTTCTTTCTGGCGTAGGGAGTGGGAAGATTCTACCAAAGAACAAAGAGTGACTTTCAGATTGTCTGTTTAATGCTACATATCCACCAGAGGCATGGAGCTGAATGAAAGCGTTTCAGAAGGCACATTTTAGCTGTGTTACTTAGTTAATATGCAACTTTTGTTTTTAGTTTGTATCTCTTAATGAATGTTTCATTGACATTAAGTTTAGTTTGTTACAGTAAGAAGTTGTGTTACTTAGTTAATAACTTTTTGATTTTAGTTTGTATCTGTTTATTAGTGTTTGTTTGACATGAAGTTTACTTTGCTACACTAAAAGGTGAAATGTCCTTTAGTTACTTCCATTGACACTGTGGGAATTCCAATCTTTGAGAAGGTTTTGGCTTTATCAGGACATCAAAAATTAGGGGGGTTTGCAGAATAGAATACACAGGCTCTGGAATGGGTGTGCTGGTGTATTCCAGAGCTGCAACACTAGGGGGAGCATTTCTTGCATATGTGCAAATATGTCAGTGACGGACCTGCGAATGTTTAAAATGAAAGATGTCTTTAAATGCTATTTTCGTTTACATATCTTCAGTGGTCAATTTTTGTTGATTAAAATGGACTTTATTTTGGAGCCTTTTTCATGATGGAGAGTTTTGTTTGAAGTAAAGCCTGGCAGATTTGTGAATTAGAAGTCAGTTTTTCAATGTTATTCCAGTACAGAACACGAGGTACCTGGAAATGGCAGACATTTTCCCCCTTGCATCTAATTAAAAGTTGATGAATATTTTTTTGTAATAAATTCATAAAATGTCAAAACACAAAACCAACACCCAGTCTGGAGCTTGTAACCATGCCCTTGAGATTAAGAGTCTGGTTATCTGTCAAATGAGCAAATAGGATATTTCAGTGCTTATCCAACTTGTTCAAATAAAACTGGAAGAGTGACACTGAATCTAAAGGCACCATCTCAAGTGACCCTTCATAAGTATGTCAAAATCACGCACTCCTGTCGCCTGCCAACTGGAAATTCAGCAGAAATGGTGGCATTTGTACTGGCAGCTGCTGCATGGGCCAAGTGCACATGTGCAACTGTTTCTGATGCCTTCAGAGTAGGGGTAGGATTACAGTGCTTAAGTAAACAATATTTCACATTTAACTTTGCTATATTAAGTGGAAAATTAACATGGCTACTTATAATGCTCAGATATTTTAGGGAAGAGCGGACTTGCGTTCTAGTGCAATAGAAATGATAACAGGATAATTTTTGAAGGCTATGGCAAAAGCAGTAAGGGATAGCTGGCAAAAGTAGCCAGTATGACTGAGATTGCTGAAGGATTGACCCAGCAGCTAAACCTTGAGGTGAAATAAGATGACCACCAATTGCACTCGGATTAAGTTGGCCAGACCTCAATGACCAATTAAACTGCTTGAATTGGAAAACCAAGCAAGTAAAGGAAATGCATAAATTTCAAAGAGGAAAGTCAGCAAGAAAATTCAAAATATGAAGAGACTTAAATTATGCAAACGTTGGCTGATGGTAAAACTTGGAGAACATTCAATTAACTGCTTGATTTGATTTGGTAAGGAATATTCACTTCTCAAGAAAGGAGTTGACATGCACTGGACTTTATATGATTTGGAGAAATTGTCACAAAGTTGTTGTGACCTAAAGAAAATTGGACATTCTCATGCAAAATGGATTCACAGAGAAAGATTTGGAGATAGACTTTTCTTTAGACAAACAGCCTGATGGCTATGATATGATGAAAACTGATGTTTTTAATACCTGAGTTAGAGCCAGAGGCTAACAGATGGAAATATTAAAAGAAAACAATGCCACAATTCTACAGAATTTGCCACAGAAATTGAGATAGTATTTGATGGGTATATAGGTCGATGAAGTTTGAACAAGGGTGTTTCTGATGGGGGAAAAAAAGTTAAACTCATGTCTTTGGGAAAAGATCCCATGTGGAAGACCATGAGGTTCCTCAGACACGGTGCTGCAGTAACGGCAGATGACTAACAGGTTTCAGGTACTTACACAAATAAAAACAAAAATTGATAGAGAAGCTCAGCAAGTCTGGCTGCATCTGTAGAAAGAAAGCTAAGTTTTGGGTCCAATGACCCTTCAGAACCATTCTGACATAGCTGACACTGAATAGGTTGAATGAATTTAAGTTCTGAAGAAGGATTACCGGACCCAAAAAGTTAGCTCTACTTTTTTTCCACAGCCGCTGCCAGATCTGCTGAATGTTTTCAGCAGTTTTTGTTTGTGATTTCCAGCATCTGCAGTTCTTTTTATTTTGTTGTTCAGGTACTTTCAGCTTGTTTGGATAAGCATGAGAATGAATGAGCTAGCTGACCATGGCACTGTGGTATAGGAATCTATTCAAGAAGCAGGAGCACAAAACAATATAGTGATAGTAGTAGGTAGCACAATGAGGGGGACGAGTGCAGTTTTCTGCAGCAAAGGCTGAGAGTGCCAGGAAGACTGTGTTGTCTGCTTGGTACAAGGGTTTGGAACATTTTCTCAGGATAAACTTGCAATGAAAGGGGAAGGATCCAATTATTGTGATCCATGTGGGTACAGTGACATAGGCAGGACAAGGAAAGACTTACATCTAGGCAGTAATAGGAGCTACGCACCAAATTGAAAAGCAGAACCTCAAAAGCAATAACCTCTTGATTATTACCTAAGCCACAAGTGAATTGGCATCGGGCATGTAATACTAGAGAAATGAATGTATGGTTCAAAGATTGTTGTGGGAGAAATGAGTTCTGATTTGGAGAAGACTGGGGAAATTGAATCTGTACCATTGGAAATGTTTATACCTGAGCTGTACTGGGTGGTACTCCAGTGAGGTGCATAACTAGGGAACTAGAGACAGTTTTCCACTCAATACTAGGCGTGAGGAATCAAACTTGGTAAGGTAAGGTGTGATAAATCAAGTGTATAGACAAGGCAGCAGGTAAAGATATTAATATGGGGAATGATAAACAGACCGTGACAGGAAGCAATACAGAGTGAAGGTCTCAAAGTAAATCAACAGATAACACAAGAGGTTACAAAAATAATGAAAGGACAACAATAAAGGCTTTGTATCTGAATGCATAGCATTAAGGACAAAATAGAGAATCTGATAGCATAGATAGAAATACATAAGTCAAACCCCATAGATATTAGAGTCATTGTTGCAGGTCGAAGTTCAATGGGACCTGCATATTGAAGGATATAAAACATCTTGAAAAGGCAGGTAGCTAGAAAAAGTTGGAGGTGATTCTCTTAATTAATCATGGTGTAAGTACAATAGAGAGGCTTAACCTAAGTTTAGGAGGGGCAGCTAGGGTGAAAATGAGAAATGATAAAGGCATAAATTTTTGTTGGAGTGGTTTCCAGGTCCCTTAACAATAACCACACAGTTGGATGAAATATGAAACAACAAATAATTGGAAACTTTTCAGAAAAGAATGGCAATAATCATGGAGATTTAAATATACAAAGAGCTGGTAAAAGCAAATCAGTAAAGATATCTTCACTGAGGAATTCATGGAATTTTTTTTGGATAATCTCTTAGAATAGCAACTGACTCGAGAGTGGACTATTCTAGTCCTGGTATTGTGCAATGAGTTAGGATTGCTTAGTAACCTCGGTGAAGGTGTCCCTTGGTTGCAGTGACCAAGATATGATTGAACTTTACATCTAGTTTGAGGCAGAGAGAATTGGATCCAAGACGAGTACTCAAACTTAATTATGAGAATTAAGGTTAATTATGAGAACATGAAAGTGAAGCTGACTGAATTGAACTTGAAAATAAGCTTAAGGAATAAGTCATTAGAGATACAGTGGCAGACATTTTAAGGGGATTTTTCAGAAAACACAGAATAGATACATTAATTAAGAAAGAAAAGTTTCAAGTGTTGGACCCACTATCTATGGGTTAAAAAGGTTAACAATAGCATCAAACTTAAAGCATATAATTGTGCAATGATGACTGGCAGGTCAGAAGAGTAGACAAAACATAACAGCAAAAATTGATTAGAAGATTAATAAGGAAGGAAAAATAGAGTATGAGAGAAAGTAAGCTCAAGATATTGAATTAGTAGCAAACATTTCGATAGATATTTACAAAGGAAAAGAGTTAATCGCATGAATATTGGTCCTGTAAAAAGTGGATAAAAGGAAATTGCACATGAATTGAACAGATATTTTGCATTGGTCTTCATTGAAGAGAACATAAGGAACATTGCCAAAATAGATGTAAATCAGGAAATTGAAGAAACAGAGTAAGTCAAGAAAATTGTGATCACCAGAGAAGTGGTACTGACCAACTTGTTGGAAATGTGGCCTGATAAATCCCCAGTCCCTGACTGACTTCATCCTTGAGTCTTAAAAGAGGTGACCAGTGAAATAGCTGATGCATTGTTTTAATTTTCCAAGGATCCCTCTATTTGGGGAAGTTCCAATCATGTTGGGGGGAAAAAGCAAATGTACCTCCTTTATTCAAAAAGTGAAGAAGGTGAAAAGCAGCAAACTACAGCTCAAAATCTGTCACAGGGAAGATGTTAGAAGCTATTATAAAGAAATTATAGTCGGGCAATTAGAAAATGTCAAGGTAATCGCCCAGAGTCAACATAGTTATCTGAAAGAGAAATCATGGTTAATCAATTTATTGGAGTTCTTTGGAGCAAAGAAGGTGTAGCCAGTGAATGTACCATACCTGGATTTCCAAAGGCATTTGATAAGGTGACATAATTGAAGAATTTTGAAGAGGTGAAGTCAGTCAGGCTGTTGCACCCTTTCAAAGAAGCTCGCTTGACGTGTCAAAGTTCCATACAGAGCACTTACTTCAGGACCCTCATGTCAGATGTGGATGATGCAACTGACCAATGTAGCTGATTGAGTCCAGTCACTGTTTCATGTTGGGGCATGTGTCTAAGCAAGTACATTAACATTGATGTGCCAGTCCTGCTGTGGATTTAAGGGATCTTAGAGGCAATTGCTCTCCAGGGTTTTGAGGTGCCTGCTGTACACAATCTATATCTCTGAGCCATCTATGAGGGGAAGGGTGTTTCATTACTGCATAGTAGACTTGGTGCTGTGTTTACATTCCTGGTCTTCAACCACTCTTCCTTAAGTGATTGAGAGCTGGCACACTGAAGGTGATTTTGATCTTTAATGCTTGCACTTCTTGATAGTAGAATTTCAGGATAGGAAAAGTTGGCAGAAAATATACAGGAAATTGGTGGGGCCATATCTAAAGTACTGGGTACAGTATTGGCTTTATTTAATGAAGGATATAAATACATTGGAAGCAATTCAGAGAATGTTTACTAGACCAACAGGTAAGGTAGGTCACCTTATAAGAAAAAATTGGTCAGGCTCAGCTTGTAGTTGCCAGCACTTGGAAGGTTGAAAGGTGACTTATTTGAAACGGAAGATCTGAAGGTCACTTTAAAATAAGATGGCACCCATTTAAGACAGAAGTTTTTTTTTTAACTCATGGATGGTGATGAGTTTTGAAACTCTTCAAAAGGCAGTAGAAACAGAGTCTGAATATTATTAAGCCAGAGATAGATACATCCTTGAAAGTATGATAGACAGGACTGTGGAGTGTCCAATCAGCCATGATCTTATTAAACAGTGGAGCTGGGTCGCAAAATCGGGTAACTGATGCCAGCTCTTAATTCATATGTTGTCTATGAAGTATCTCCCAAGCATGTTAGTAACAGGCCTTTGTTTGAAAACTCACAGAAAAACTGAAGAGATAAGAGGGATGGTAAGACAAAATCTGGTCACAGTGAAGAGGATGGCCAGGGTGAAGAAACAGGGACTCCTAGGAGTAGTAAGAGAGAAAGTCCAGAAGGTAGGCATGATTCAAGGGGCTGACTTGATGACTTTGCCTTTGAATAGGACATGTGAAGGCTGAATGTTGGAATTTGGAAAGGAAAACTGTGCAGAAAACTCTTCCAGAAAATATTGTCCCAGTGAATAAAACGTGGAACACGTGGGTAAGTTCCCTTGTGTCTATGATGGGGCCAGGATGCAAGAAATTCTGGAAGTTTTCTGTATGAAGGTAAAGCATTCTCTTGTTTGATGAAATGGGCAAGACTCTTGTTAGATATGGGATCAGCAGAGTCGTTGATGTCGGGAAGCAATCTGAATTTCTCTCCAGAAAGTTATGTAAGTGAAAAGATAATGATTTCAGTGTATTGCTCAATCATTTCTAAAATTGATTTAGATTAGATTCCCCACAGTATGGAAACAGGCCCTTTGGCCCAACAAGTCCACACCGACCCTCCGAAGAGTAACCCACCCAGACCCATTCCCCTACCCTATATTTACCCCTGACTATGGGCAATTTAGCAGGGCCAATTCACCTAACCTGCACATCTTTTGATTGTGGGAGGAAACCGAAGCAAACCCACGCAGACACTGAGAGAATGTGCAAACTCTACACAGACAGTCACCTGAGGCAGGAATCGAACCCAGGCCCCTGGCGCTGTGAGGCAGCAGTGCTAACCACTGAGCCACCATGCCACCCCAATTTAAAATTCCCTTAATCACTGGCCCTGTAGATGAGAACAGAAATATGCCATTTTGTCCATCAAAGTCTGCTCTGCCACTCAATTATATCACAGATGATCATCCATACCATGTCCCTTCTCACATTATCTCCTTATTTCTTCATGCATTAGTCTGCAGAAATCTATTGATTTCTATTTCAAACACACTATGAAATGAGCCACAATAGCCCTCTAGGATAGAGAATTCCAAATATTTTCTACCCTGTGTATGATGAACTTCCTTTTCACTTCAGTTTTTAATGGCCTACTCTAATCTTGAGAGTATGTCCCCTGGGTTGAAATTCAACAGCTAATTTGATTATCTGACCTAAATCCACCCTTTCATGTTCTGTAAAAACTTTAAGTTTTAATGGGATCACCTCTTCCCCCCACTCCCCCGGCACACGTACTGTTCAGACCTCTAAGGTATGCATACCAATATCCCCTCATGAATCTGCTGAATCTCGTTTGCACTTCCTGAATGACAAGATTAACTCCCCTTAGATAAGGTGACCAAAACTCTCTACTAAATTCCACAGCTCTATGCAGCCATAACACAATATCTTTATCACTGTTCATAATTCACCTTGCAATGAAGGCCAACCTATTTGGAATTTTTCTTCCTAATTACTTTCTGTATCTGTATGTTTTTATTGACTCTTGAAAAAGACCATCCAGGTCCCTTTGGATATCTGTACTTCCCAAATACACTCCATATGTTGCAGCTGTACAGGACATTGGTTAGACCACTGTTGGAATATTGCGTGCAATTCTGGTCACCTTCCTATTGGAAAGATGTTGTGAAACTTGAAAGGGTTCAAAAAGATTTACAAGGATGTTGCCAGGGTTGGAGGATTTGAGCTATAGGGAGAGGCTGAGCAGGCTGGGGCTGTTTTCCCTGGAATGTCGGAGGCTGAGGGGTGACCTTATAGAGGTTTATAAAATTATGAGGGGCATGGATAGAGTAAATAGACAATGCCTTTTCCCTGGGGTGGGGGAGTCCAGATCTCGAGGGCATAGGTTTAGGGTGAGAGGGGAAAGATATAAAAGAGACCTAAGTGGCAACTTTTTCATGCAGAGGGTGGTGTGTGCATGGAATGAGCTGCCAGAGGAAGTGATGGAGGCTGGTACAATTGCAACATTTAAGAGACATTTCGATGGTTATATGAAAAGGAAGGGTTTGGAGGGATATGGTCCAGTGCTGACAGGTGGGACTAGATTGAGTTGGGATATCTGGTCGGCATGGACGGGTTGGACCGAAGGGTCTGTTTCTGTGCTGTACATCTCTATGACTCTATATGAGAAAAATGCTTTCTGTTTATTCTACCCAGGAACAAGTTCACATTAAATGACATCTGCCATGTTCTAGTCCACTCACTGATCTTGTCCAAGTTCTCTTGAAGCCTCCTTGCCTATTGCTCAAAGGTTACATTCATACCCAGTTTGGTAATATCAGCAAATTTGATCCTCAAATCCAAGCACGGTAGCCGATCCTAACATGCTTCTTAAAGGTTGAGAGTAAGATATAGCCATCTTGAGAAAGCTCACTGAGGCTGCTAAGACTGAAGTTTCATGCAAAAGATGAGTGGCTTAAAAGAATTAATTGCTTTCCATAAATCAATTTTGTGACTAAAGATGTGCCCAAACAGTGAGAAACTTAGTTTAAAAAAAACAATGGAACATCAGACTAAAGAGGGAACATTAACGCAGTTGGAAAATCTTCGTAATTGCTTGAATTAAAAATATTGTATATGTTGTTGATAAAGGTGAATCACTGGATGCACTATAGTTAGGTGTCACATAAAAAGATTTTATGGAAAATAAATGCTCATGATGTAGCAGGTAGCAGACTGGCATGGAGTGGCTGGTTAACAGGAAGTAGAGTAGGCATAAGACTGTCACTTTCTGGTTGAGTGTATCACAGAGATCAGTGCTGGACATAAGCAAGATGAAGCAAAACAATAGCAGTAGTACTCTATGCTGATAATAAAAGGGTGACGGAAAAGACCTTCTGCAAAGCCTCATTAAAAATAATTGCCTTGGAGTATAAATGGAGACTATCTCCAAGCATCAAGACAGTCACCTGGATACTCAACTGGGAGATAAACCATTAGATGTATTCAATGGGACTCTGGTTATGAAAGGAAATTGCTTAGATGTAATCTAATCACGTAAGCCATGCAATAGGAATCCACTAGCCCTAACCACACTTGGACCACTTAGCAGTTGGAGAAAGAAGGTCATGTTACAAACCAATTACCACTTGTGTGTTTAACCACCTGTTTTCTCCACAGACTATCATAAGTAAATGAGATGCTGAAGAAGCAAGATGCTGAGTGAATGCAGTCTCTCTCTCCACTCAACTTGCACATTTCAAATCCTGTTTGTTAATTTTGACTTGGATTTCTTTCCTTTTGAAGAGTTGTTGGTCTCTATGGGAATTATAACATTTGGTCCATCATTCATGTACAGTCTGTCAAAGCTAACTACTATTTAGGTCACATCTCTTCTCTTCCCAATAGTCCTTCACCTTTTCCCCTTTATAGTATTATCTAATTTCCTTTAGAAAGTTATTATTGAATCTCTTGCAAACTCCACTTTCAGAAAGTGGTTTCCAGATCATAATTTTGTTTGATGAAAATACATTCCATATCTCCACATGGTTTTTCTTGCCAATGATCTTAATTCACACATACACTCCCACACTCGCACGCACACGCACCCTCTCACAGACTTATACACCTCTACATTCACACACTCACAAATACACACACTCACAGACACTCAAAACCACCATGCCAGCCCCCACACCCCCCCCCCATTATGGGCGGCACAGTGGTTAGCACTGCTGCCTCACAGCGCTGGAGACCTGGGTTCAATTCCCGCTTCAAGCGACTGACTGTGTGGAGTTTGCACGTTCTCCCTGTGTCTGCGTGGGTTTCCTCCGGGTGCTCCGGTTTCCTCCCACAGTCCAAAGATGTGCAGGTCAGGTGAATTGGCCATGCTAAATTGCCCGTAGTGTTAGGTAAGGGGTAAATGTAGGGGAATGGGTGGGTTGCGCTTTGGCGGGTCGGTGTGGACTTGTTGGGCCGAAGGGCCTGTTTCCACACTGTAATGTAATCTAAAAAAAAATCTAATCTAATTATCTGGGCTGACATGACACTAATTGTTAAAGTTCACTTGAGAATGTAACTTTAAAAAAGTTCTGCGATTTACATATGAAAGAACTGAAACCAACATGTTCATTCTAAAAGATGAGAGACTTCACAAACAATCCAGGTCACTTTCAATATATAATTTCAGCTACTTCACACTAAACTTCTGCTATAAATTCTATGTCTTACGATCTTATACTCCACAACGACCTGATGAAGGAGCAACATTCTGAAAGCTAGTGCTTCCAATTAAACCTGTTGGGCTATCATCTGGTGTTGTGTGATTTTTAACTTTGTACACCCCAGTCCAACGCTGGCATCTTCAAATCGATCTTAAATGGGGTTACTGACCCTTCTGTGATGGAGAAAGTTTTGAAAGCCTTGATCATTTGATATTTTTTGTTTCTTTCTGGAGAAAAGTTTCAGATGCTTCAGTCACTTAGAATCATAAGTATACCTCCAGTGCAGAAAGAGGCCATTTGGACCTTCAAGTCTGCACTGCCTCTCTGAAGTAGGGACTTGGCCTAATCAAGAGGGTGACACTGGCTCAGTGGTTAACACTGCTGCCTCACAGCACCAGGATCCTGGTTCAATTCCAGCATCGGGTGACTGTGTGTGTGTGTGTGTGTGGAGTTTGCATGTTCACCCAGTGTCTGCATGGATTTCCACTGGGTGCTCCAGTTTCCTCATACAATCCAAAAATGCGCAGGTTAGATAGATTGGGGTAATGTAGCATGGCCATAGAGTCCAGCTTAGTCGATGTGTGGTGACGTGGAGGTCTGGTGCATGGGTTTGAGATTATTGAGAGTATCACAGATGTCCTCATAACAAGGGATAAACCCCCAGAAAAGCCAACAAAAGGGCCTTATGAAATCAAGTCAAGAAAACCCAAGAACAACAAGACCAGGAAGAACACAGGATCAAGAAAGAGATGGGCCACCAAAAAAACTCACTTTTAAGCAACATGTTGTCTGACATGTTTGTAAAGAAACTAACTGGCTAGCCAACTTATGGGAGCACCAGCTACCATCTCATGTCCTCTCTCCAAAAAGAAACTATCAGAACTTGTGGGCTAAATTATCAGTTCCAAACAGCAAAGTAAATGTCAATATATTTGCTAAATAAACCGGTCCTCTGGGCAATGGACAACTGATGAAACCAATTGAGGAGGAGCAATTCAATACAGCCGGTAAAGGAATTGACCCTAAAAGCACAATTTGGCCTGGTTGGGATGAGCCTGGAAGACGTCCAAGGCATCTATGACACACAGCTTATGTGACGTCTTGCTTTGGTTAAAGTACTATTCCGGAATTACTTAAGAAAAGCCACACAGTTCTCAGAATGGAAACAGAAGATCCAGAACACCTTAAAAACACAGGCAACTGGTGGCCCATCATGATAGGTCCCATGTTGCTATGGCTTTATACTAGAGCTCATCCGCTCCATCCATTTCTTTTTCTCTAGTATTCTCTTCTTCTCTGCCTCAGACTCTCAGCCTCAGCACGGACTGCGTGAGGCATCCTCTTGGCTTGGTGCCATGGTTTCCTGATACAGCATGGAGGTCTCTCAGCGGCCTGGTGTGACGTCCTCTCAGCCCAGCGTGGTGGTCTTTCAGCCTGGTATAGTCTCAGCATGCACCTCCAGTCTTGAGGTGAATCCAGAGTGGCCTCCCGGCCTCGGTGAAGAGCAGTGCTGACTGGAGGCCAGGTGCCAGGGTGGACTGAGTTGGAAGGACTGTTGTTCTGAACGTTTTATTTCTTTATTTTTCCTATTTATTCCTAAGATCTGCAATGTTGGACTTTTTATTTCTTTCCTAAGAACATGTACTGAAGATGAGATAAACCCAAGAGAGAAGGGTTTTCTGGCAGCAACTCTCAGCTGCAATGAGAACATTAAAGTGTTTGAAAACATCATATCAGGAACCAATCACAACCTACCAATGACCTAGCAATTGTTCTTGCCAACTTGCAAGGATGTTCGATTCAGTTGAACTTAAACTTCTCATCAAAGCTTTGCACTAAGTAAACTTCCCCTGGTGACTTCATTAAACTAATAGAAGACCTGTATTCAAACAACACAACAGTCATTGAGGCAAAAACAGAAATTGCTGGTGAAACTCAGCAGGTCTGTGCAGAAAACAGAGTTAATGTTTTGAGTCCAGTGACCAAATTGTTAACACTGCTTTCAGAGTGGTCACCAGACGAGAAACATTAACTCTGCTTTCTTCTTGCAGATGCTGCCAGACCTGCTGAATTTTGCCAGCAATTTCTGTTTTTTGTTTCGGGTCTCCAGCATCCGCAGTTCTTTGTTTTAGTTATCGAAGGTATTCAGACTAAAACCTAACCTATCAACGTAGAGAGGCGAATCACACAGGGTGATACTCTCTCACCCATCCATTCAATATTGAACTAGATCAGCTGGTGTTCTCCTTGGAACAGGCCAAATCACAAGTTTCATGCTGTTAGAAGATCAAAGAGTTAACTGTTCTGCTTTGGCCTTTGCAGATGACATTGCTCTGTTAAGCATCTCACATTTGGGATGAAACCTGAAAATAGTCCAACGTTTTTGTAAACATCCAGACCTGCGTATTAGCATCACAAGGACACTTTGCTTACAAAGGAAAGACCTTGATGTACAATCATGAAGAGAACTGGACAATGAAAGGTGACCATGTCTCCAACATTCTCCTGGGCAAGACAGAACAATGCCCGGGGGTCCACAACCCATGGCCCGGCGTGTCTGAGGGTGCTCAGGAGGAGCAGTTTAAAGCATGAGTTTCCAACCTGAAAACAACAGCTCTTCAACCAATGCAGAAGTTGGAAAACTTAAAGACATGTCATTCCCACACTGTACAACCACTCTGTCTTAATGAGGCTTCACAGAACATTCGTATCAAATTGGACCATGTGCGGTGCCACAAAACAGATTCTACATGTTCCACCACACAAAACAGACAGCCTCCTTTAGTCTAAAAACAGAGATGGTTGGCTCAGTGTGTTAAAACTTCAAGTGCAGATTCCATTTGTGATAATTTGGAAGCAGCAGGTATTTGAGACATCGAGGGACATCATGATCCAGTTTCATTCGATTTCTGCAGAAGGAACATTGACACCAGAATAGCACTCTGGAAACTCAAGACTCTGGAGGAGATTACAATCTTCCTACAGGACAAGAAGTGTAATACCTCAGAGATGGAAGAATCTACACAATTGACTAACCCTGACCAGGCACCAATCAGCAAAATACCAGGTTGTGACTCATGGAGGAAATCAGAACTCTTCCAAGTAGCTCAACCTCAAAAATCAGACTGGGTATCAAGTACTACCAAAGTGATAAAGTATCAAATTCATGGATCAACCCGCCTTCAATATTCAATCATCATGACTTAACCAACACCCTACTCCAATGCTGTGACCTTTACGCAATCTTTACTCAAGGTTGACCAAAAATGATCAAAACTTGTCGCAGATGCAAGGCTTCAAAAGAAATCCTTGCACCCAATGGTGTCCATTCTCCAAAATGCCCGAATAAAGTGCCACAACAAGATCCTGGCACAACTGCAAAATTGTGTGTCTAAATAGAGGTAGATGTCATATCTAGAACCCAGACCAAAGGATAAAGGAACTTTGGAAACTCAATGTTACGTTCAAGAAAGATCAATCAGTCACAGTGGTTGATGTAACAGTGCAGTATGAGGACAATGACACAGGGTGTGAGAAAGCTTGAGAAGAAAAAAGATGGAGGTATCAACACTTGGGTCTGGAAATAAAGGAATTGACAAGGGACCCTCAGTGCCAGAACATTTCTGATTCATGACAGGTTCTGAAGGAAAATGGCTTGAGAAGATCAACAGCCTCATGAAATTCCTGGGTATTCAATGCTATAAATCCTTTGCCCAACAAATATCAAGATTCTCCTGATGCTTGAACTTCTACAAATAGTCAGCATCAAGTGAGAAGACTGAAGAACCTGCCCAGCTGAAGCCTGGAGATGAACAACACTGACCCTATGATACAAAGTATTGTGTTCAGTCTGAGGACGTTTGGTGTCAGCACGCTTCACGAGGTAAGAAAATGGTGGTGGGAGAAAAATTCATAAACATTTAAAAAATAAAGTTAAAAATGAAAGTTAAAACCATGTAAACTTTTAACGAAAGATAAAGTTGGAGTAATTGTGGTAGATAGCTAGCTAACCTTTTATACTTCTAATAACCTGCAAATTTCGAACCAGATTTCCTCAGATGGTGATGACTAGCATGAGGGGACATAGCTTTAAATTGAGGGGTGATAAATATAGGAGAGATGTCAGAGGTAGTTTCTTTACTCAGTAGTAGAGGCATGGAATGGCCTGCCTGCTACAGTAGTAGGCTCGCCAACTTTAAGGATATTTACATGGTCATTGGATAGACATATGGATGAAAATGGAATAGTGTAGGTTAGATGGGCTTCAGATCGATTTCACAGGTCGGTGCAACATCGAGGACCAAAGGGCCTGTACTGCGCTGTAATGTTCTATGTTCAAACTATTTCTGGTTTGAAGACTTTACAAGCTAAACCTTTTTGCTGAAGTGCATTTTTGCCTCCTTCAAGGAGAGAAACTAAACTTCCTTCTTAATTCAGCTCTGGTTTCTTCTGAGTTATTTTAAAACAAAAATTTGCTTAATTCTTCTGAACTACAAAACAAACCTTTACATACAGTCATAGAAATGTATAGCACGGAAACAAACCTTCAGTCCAACTCCTCCATGCTGACCAGATATCCTAACCTAACCTAGTCCCATTTGTCAGCACTTGGCCCAGATCCTTCTAAACCCTTCTTATTCATAAACCCATCCAGTTGCCTTTTAGTTGTTGTAATAGTACCAGCCTCCACCACTTCCTCTGGCAGCTCAATCCATATGTGTACCACCCTCTGTGTGAAAAGGTTGCCCCTTAGGTCCCTTTTGAATCTTTCTCCTCTCACCCTAAACCTGTGCTCTGGACTCCCCCATCCTAGGGAAAAGACTTCGGCTATTTACCCTATCCATGCCCCTCATGATTTTATAAACATCTATAAGGTCACCCCTCAGCCCCCGACACTCCAGGCAAAACAGCCCCAGCCTGTTCAGCCTTTCCCTGTCATAAAACCACACTGAAAATGATTACATACATTATGCATCTTTCATTACACCAATCCTAAGTTTCCTTCAATGAAAGAGGAACATAATATACACACATTTACTTAATGTGTTTACAAAGAAAGTGAAAGGAGGGTCTCTGTTACAGGCATAATTGTTCACAATCTTTTTTTTTAAAAGGAGTCTTTGAGTTGCGAAAATAAATAGACCTGAGACCAGATATTTGGTTGTTGTTTTGTTTCCTCCAAAGTAGCGAAACTTCAGTGTATTCATAGTTTTCAGTAAATCGTTATTCCAAGATGCCTCTCATCAGCTAGTTTCTGTATTTTGGGGAAATTGAGAGAGAAAATAACTTCCTCTCTCCTTGCTGTCGTGAGTGCATGTTGGTTTCTCTGTTTTTTGCTTAAAGGTTGCTGGAGATCTACAGTTTCTTTGTGGTTCTGGTCTCTGCCATTTTCCGTTTTAAGGTGGATAATTGTAGGCAAGCTTCATCCCTCAATATGTGCAATTGTGAGTAAAACAATAGTTTTAAATTTCTTGATGCCTCACTGAGTTTCTGTACCTCTTGATTCAAATGTTAACACTGAGGCAACACAACGGTGATTGCAAGATAATTCTTCATTGCAACCTTCACAGCACACTAATGTTCCAACCTGGGAGAAAGTTGGGACTGCAGATACTGGAGATCAGAGTCGAGAGTGTGGTGCTGGGAAAGCACAGCAGGTCAGGCAGCTTCCGAGGAGCAGGGGAATCGACATTTCGGGCGTAAGCTCTTCATCAGGAATGAAGCTTATGGGCTGGGGGCTGAGGGATAAAGGGGAGAGGGATAGGGTTGGGGGAAAGGTAGCTGAGAACGCGATAGGTGGATGAAGGTGTGGGAGTAAGTGATACGTCCTGGGGGGAAGTGATGGACAGGTCAGGAGGGCGGTGCTGAGTTGGAGGCTTGATAATGGGATAATGTGGGGGGAAGGGGAAATTAGGAAGCTGTTGAAATCTACATTTATCTCATGTGGTTGCAGGGTCCCAAGGTGGAATATGAGGCATTCTTCCTCCAGGCGTCGTGTGGTAACGTTTTGGCAGTGGAGGAGGCCCAGAACCTGCATGTTCTCAACGGAGTGGGACGGGGAGTTGAAGTGTTCAGCCACAGCGGTGGGGTTGGTGGGTGCGAGTGTCCCAGAGATGTTCTCTGAAATGATTCACAAGAAGGCACCCTGCCTCCATGATATAGAGGAGACCACGTTGGGTGCAATGGATGAGGTAGATGACATTGGTAGAGGTACAGGTAAGTTTCTGATGGATGTGGAAGGACCCTTGGGGCCTTGGAAGGAAGTGAGGGGAGTGCTGTGGGGTACAGGTTTTGCAATTCCTGCGGTGGCTGGGAAAGGTGCAAGGAGTTGGGTGTGGGCTGGTAGGGGGCGTGGACCTGTCGAAGTCACAGAGGGAATGGTCTCTCTGGAACGCTGATAGGGGTGGGGAGGGTGGTGGTGTCCTTTTGAAGGTGGCAGATGTTGGTGGGTAGAGGGTGAGGACCGGGGAAGTTCTGTC
This sequence comes from Chiloscyllium plagiosum, assembly GCF_037043375.1. NCBI lineage: Eukaryota > Metazoa > Chordata > Chondrichthyes > Orectolobiformes > Hemiscylliidae > Chiloscyllium > Chiloscyllium plagiosum. The sequence goes on from NW_028270148.1 coordinate 98,456,655, forward strand.
CGTTTTGCATTGGGAGGGCTGGGATTCAAGGGTAGTGGTGCGTGAAGTGGAGCAGATACGCTGGAGGGCATCATCAACGACATGGGAAGGGGCGATCTTAGAAGGAGGAGGCCATCAAAGGGACTTTGAGGTGGAATTGGTCATCTTGGGAAAAGATGCAGTGGAGGCAGAGGAATTGGGAATAAGGGATGACATTTTTACAGGAGATAGGGTGGGAGGAAGTGTAGTCTAGGTCGCTGTGGGAGTCGGTGGGCTTGTAGTAGATGTCTGTTGTTAGTCGGTCACCAGAGACGGTGATGGAGAGGTCCAGGAAGGAGAGGGAGCTATCTGAGATGGTCCAGGTGAATTTGAGGTCGGGATGGAAGGTATTGGTGAAGTTGATGAACTATTCAGCCTCCTTGTGGGAATATGAGTGGTGTCGACTCAGTCATCGATGTAGTGGAGGAACAGGTGGGAATGGTGCCGGTGTAACTGCAGAAGATGGACTGCTCCATGTACCCAACAAAGAAGGTGATAGGTCAGAGAGGGGAGTGATGGACAGGTCAGGAGGGCGGTGCCAATTTGGAGATTTGGGACTGGGATAATATGGGGGGAGGGGAAATGAGGAAGCTGTTGAAATCCATATTTATCCCAAGTGGCTGCAAGGTCCCGAGGCAGAGTATGAGGCGTTCTTCCTCCAGCGTCGGGTGTAACGGTTTGGCAGTAGAGGAGTCCCAGAACCTGCGTGTCCTTGACTGACATAGCTGGGTCCCATGCGGGTGCCCACGACTACCCCTTTGGTTTGGAGGAAGTGGGAGGATTGGAAGGAGAAGTTGTTGAGGGTGAGGACCGGTTCAGCCAGGCGGATGAGGGTGTCGGTGAAGAGTACTGGTTAGGACGGTGTGAGAGGAAGAAATGGAGGGCTTGGAGACCTTCTTCCCTCCTGTGTGGCTGACGATGTCCTCCAGCGTATCTCCTCCACTTCATACAACACTGACCTGAATCCCACCCCTCCCAAAGCTACAAGGACAGAACCTCCCTGTGCCCAAAATGTCGATTCTCCTGCTCCTCAGATGCTGCCTGACCTGCTGTACTCTCTCAGTAACACACGCTCGACTAATGTTCAAACCTGGACTGGTACATAAAGGTTTGCACTCTGACTGGCATTCTCCAGTTGAGTTGAAGCAGGCTTTTTAACTCCTGTTCTTGTGTATTCTTCAAAGGGAAGAACAAAAAATATGCTTGCAGTTTGGGACTTCGGCGATATGGGCAACTTGCTATTGAGCAGGAGTTCATCAGTCTCTCATTATCGTTGTAATCATAAGATCAAAGTCCAGTCTGTTTTGACTTGTATACCTCCCACTACTCTTGTTGTTTGATGTTCTCTTCACATCCGTGGGTGTGGTATTTATTGGTCCCACGTAGAATTTTTGCCGGTCAACCACTGAATTTATGTCTGCAGTCATTTTGTCTCTGTATCAGTCCTCTTTTACAAAAAAAAACCCAATTTGGAATTAAGGGCTAAAAAGCCATCCATATATTTTGGGGTTCTGACAGTATCTAAACAATATTGATACTGCACTTTATGAAGAGAAATCTCCACTCAATGTTGCTTTTGAAAGCCATGTTCTGAATGAACATGCTACAGTATCTCTTGGATGATAGATAATCTAGAAATATTGAACTATTTCCTGGGATGTAAAGAAAACTTATAGGTTATATTCCGGGTGGCACGGTGGCTTAGTGGTTAACACTGCTGCCTCACGGCACCAGGAAGCTGGTTTCGATTCAAACCTTGGGTGATTGTATGGAGTTTACACATTCTTCCCATGTCTGTGTGGATTTCCACCAGGTGCTCAAGTTTCCTTGCACAATCCCAAGCTGTGTGGTTTAGGTGAATTGGCCATGCTAAATTGCCCTGTAGTGTCCAGGGATGTGCAGGGTAGGTGGGTTAGCCATGGTAACTGCGGGATTATGGGCATAGTGTCGGGGGCTGTGTCTGGGTGGGTTGCTCTTTAGATGGTCAGTGACTCAACAGGCCAAGTGGCCTCTTTACGCACAATAGCAATTCCAGAAATATTTTTAGATATTTTGGAAATGGTATATAATTTCCTGAGAACCTTTGAAGTTTTGACCTTACAATGAGATTGATTGTTGAACTAGGAATGAAACAAGTCAACACCAGAATCTGGCTCAGTAATATGATCCTTCCAAAAAGGTGAATGCATCATCCTGCAGATCATCAGATTGGCATGTCACTACCACACCCACTTCTCCAGCTTGACAGTAATCAGCAGATAGTGTTGAGATAGGATAGCAGCCAATTGGCACTTTGGCAAATGAGATGCCATCAAACTCAAAGCTAGCTCCTTATTCATAATGGTTTATGATATTTAAAATACACTTTTGAAACAACTAAGTGTTTTGTCATGATCCCTCTAAAGACTGAACTGGATGTGGTCTTGACTCTTCTACAACCATATCATTGCAGCTAATGTGCTTTATCCGGGTTTATATTCAGAGATTACCATATACTTTCTCAGTCATCTTATAAGATCCTCTCTTGTTGTCCTTTCTCCAAGTATGAGAACACAGTGTCTAATTGTCCTAATATTTGTGTTAGCTAGTCAAACTGTAGGAGGTTCATTTTGAGAACTGTCTACTTCACTGTTATTGTCTCTGTCATCTCCAGTACACTTAGTTCCTCCTTATCTACTTCCCTACCCAATAGCTTTTCACAATGTTTATGTGACATAACCTATTCTTCTTCCTGTGAACAGAGGTATTTGTCAGGTAAGTCACTTTACAAATCCACTTAATTACTTGCTATGAACCACTGAATTTTGCTTTCAGAGAATTGCCTTGCAAAGGTAACAAGACTAAAACTTCATCTCCCACTTGAAACATACTAATTGCTAAATGTTTATTTGCCCATTCTATCTTTTTCACTTGTGAAACAGTCAAATGCTGTTGTGCTCCCTTACTCGCTTCTGAGTCTTTCTAACAACATCAACACATCATCATCATTGAGGATTCATCTTTTTGGTTCAGTGACATCTTTAATCAATTTTAATAGACCTCTAATCTCATGACCATAAACCAATTCAACTTCAACACGGTACATTTATTTAGGAATCTGTACTAGAAAATGTTAAGGAATCTAATTTTTGTCCCAGTCTTGTGAGTTGTAAAGATCTTGTGTTTTTGTGTTGTGACTTTTTTTAAAAGATAGAGTGGATTGAAATGAAAAAGAGCTGTTTTTGAGTGTTTGAAAGGGTGGCTATATGTCTTAAAGGCATACAGTGACATTTGTTACAAGAATTATTTAAACAACTGTTTTAACATGCAGTAATTGAAGTTTTGACTGAAATTTGAAGCTGAGGGGATGTACAGTTGGTTGGCAGCAAGAAATTAATTTGTCTTTGGACCAGTTCACCAGTTTTTGCCTGTCAACAACGTGATTAGTTCTCAGTTTAACCTGAGTACAGGTTTCAGAGAGACTGAAAATACAGTTCTTCCTTAGCTTGTGAGCAAGCTCCTGTTCTCCGCAGTCAAAACTCACTGTTAACCTGAAGAAAACTAGTTTATCCTACCTGCAATAGTTGTTGCAAGCTGTGACTTTTTAACTGCTGTGTCAGAGAATTTCTAAGAGTGAGCTTGCCATCTTGTGTGTCTCTTATTAACTAGTGGATACCTCCAGAGAAAGACAACCAAACAGATAAGAGACTAAAAAACTAAAGAAAGGGATTACAAAAATGCAAAAACAGCACTAATCTTGCTGAATGGAAGAGACACAAAGACCAACAAAGGGCCTCAAAGCAGTTTGTAAGAGCTGGTGAGATGAGGATTTTGAAAGGAAACCTTCCAGGGACATTAAAATCAATGAGAAGAAATTTTGTAGTGGTGTAAAGGGAAAGCAGGTGGTCAGGAACACTGTTGGCCCACTAAGGACTGAAAGTGGGGATGTTGTCAATGACTATGGGGAAATGGCAGATGTGTTGAATAGTTAATTTGCCTCAGTATTTACAGTAGAAAAGGAGCATAACTTGCTGTAAGTCCCAAGGAAATTAATAGTGGACTGGGAACAGGGACTGAATAAACTTAATGGAAATAAAACATTAGAAATCAAGAAATTGATGGAATTAAAGAATGACAAATCCCTGGAGCCTGATAGTTTCTATCTGAGGATGTTAAAGGAAGTTCCAACTATCGTGAGTTCTCTAGATATGAGTTGTCCCTCTGGATTGGAAAAATTCACAATTCACTCCACTTTTTAAAGAAAGGCAAAAGAATAAATCCAGGAAATGACAGACTAGTTTTCCTCACATTGGTAATGGGGAAGTTGTTGAAATTTATGATAAAGGACCGATCAAGGATAAAAGTTTTCAGTTAATCAAAAAGAGTCAACATGGATTCATGACAGATAGGTCATGCCTGACGAGCCTGTCTGAATTTCATAAAAAGGTGACTAAGGTAGTGGTGGAGAAATGTCTCTGATGATGTTTATGTGGACTTCCAGAAGGCATTTGATAAAAGTTCCACATAAGAGGCTGTTAACTCATGGAACTGAGGGCAAATTACTGACATGGCTGGAAAGTTGGTTGAATAACAGACAACATAAAGTAGGGATCATAAGTATGTACTCAGATTAGCAGGATTTAACCAGATCTCTGTTAGGGCCTCAATCATTTACATTATTAATTACTTGGGTAATGGTGTAGAAAGTCAAATATCCAAATTTGCTAATGACACAAAGTTAAATGTCATTGTAGACAGTATAGATGACAGCATAAAATTACAAAACAATATTAATGGATTAAATGGGTAAAACTGTGGAAGGTGTAGCTCAATGTAAACCGGTGTGAGGTTATCCATTTTGTATCAAGAAAAGATAGAGCAAGGTTCCTTTTAGATGGTATGAACGTATATATAATGGATGTCCAAAGAGACTTTGGGAATGGGTTCAGATGCATAATCTTTAAAATACCACTAACAGGTGCAGAAAATAATCAAGAAAACTAATGGAATGCTGGCCTTTATAGGTAAAGGATATAGATGTTATGGTGCAGTAAAAGAAATCTCTGTTTCGACCCCACTTGGAGTACTGTGAGCAGATCTGGGTTCCACACCTTAGGAAGGGAGGGCCTGGGAGGGAGTACAGTGTAGGTTTATGAGAATGAAACCTGGCCTTTAGCTATGAGGAGAGATTTTACAAATTAAGCTTCTTTTCTCTCTCATTTAGAAGGCTAAGGCTTGATCTAATAGAATAGATCTTCAAGATATTATCACAAAAAGGCAAGATAAAGATAAATATTTCCATTGGTGGGGACTCTAGAACGAGAGGGGCATTGGTCTGGTCCTAATTCTCAGACATTCAGGAGAGATGTTAGGAAATGCTTCTGCACACAAAGGGTGGGAGACATTTGGAACACTCTTCCTCAAACAGCAGTAGATGCAGAATTAGTTGATGATTTTAAATCTGAGGTAGATAAATTTTTGTTCAGCAAAAGTATTAAAGGTTATTGGACAAAGGCAGATATATGGAGTAAGGCCACAGATCAGCCATGATCTCAATGAATGATGAAGATACAACTTTCACTCCTGCTAAATCATTCTCCCAGAGTAAATCAACTCTGTCTACAGGTAATTTCTTATCTGCTCTGACCACCACTGGTCCAGACGACAGATCACATTTCAGTTGGTGCAATGGAACCAGGATATAGTCTTCACCTATCTTATTTACTTTGGCTTTCATTGAACTCTCTGGAAAGAAAATGGAATCCTCCTCCAGCAAGAAACTTTGAGTAGTGTTTGTGTTCCCTACTATAATTATGGACTTTGTTATGTCCTTTGAAAAAAGCAGAGTTTTCTTTCCTTTAGGCAAAAAAAACCTTCATGTCTCTCATCTAGCTTACATACTTTTGCCCTCACAACATTGTTTACATCTGCTCTTAGTTGAACTTGAAGCTACAATCTGATCCATGGCCTTTTCCTTTTCAGTTTCCTATTTGAAATCATTCTTACAAGCTCCAACAAGTATCATAGGTTTCCCTCATAATTTTTAGCATTCTAAATGAACATATCCCATCTTGTTGCAGTGTAAAAACCATAGTTTCACATTTCCACCCTTGGAGCTTTCCCTTCTGATCTGAGGCGGCGGCTTAGGGGCATTCCCGCTTTCCACTCTTTACTCTGGCTACTCGTCTTTCCTCCACACTCCAATTTTCCATCCCTTTCAAATCTATGAGGCGAATGAAAAAAATATTTTGTTTTATGTATTAGCTCATAATCAGCAGCCATTATTGCAGCTTGTCTAGCTATTGCAATTTTTGGTCTTCAGCATAGCTTCTTATTACAGAAGATATTCTTCAAAGAAAATAATCTTTCAGAAAGCTTCATACTTCTACTGCTCATATCCACTTGTAAGAATTACTTGGCTTAACCCTATGAAATTCAGGATAGATTTGCTCTGATTTATTTACTTAAATTTGGGAACTTGTACCTGTATGCCTCAGGCACTAACTCAAATGTACCTTTTTTGTAACATAATCCCAAAAGATCACCTGTGACAGTGAAGTATAAATTTCCTGTGCTTTACCTATCAACTTGCTGCACTTAAGCAATGTCCAATGTTCTTTTGCCCAATTCACTTTTCTCAATATTTTCTCAATATTTTCTCAAATGACATGAAGAATAACTCCAGAGTCTTTTCCTCAAATTTTGGTAAGGCTTGTGCAAACTTAAACATTTGCATACTGGACTTCAAATTGCAACTCAGATTCTCCCAATCAAGGCCTAAAATATCTCCTGTATTACCCACTTAATTTTAAACTTATGTTCATGTTCTGTTGCTTTCTCTTTTTTGTAATATTAATTTGAGTTTTTTCTTTTATATTTTGACTTTTCATTTCCATTTCTTATGTTCTTAATTCCATTTCCTTTTCCTTTTCCTTTTTTTATATCTGCCATTTCTCGTTCCTTCTTTTTCTTCTCACGTTCAAGCTGCTTTAACTATCATTGAATATCTACTGATTCTAATGTTTCACAACCCGAATATCTGGTCTCTCTTGAACTTCCTTTAAACCCAAGTTCCGGGCTAGTACCTCAATTATCTCTGCCTTCATAATTCTGTCAGGCAATGCTACCTCCAGTTTACCCGACAGGTCAATCAACTTGGTCTTTGAACATTCATTTAAGACTTGTCAAGGACAGCTTTAACACCTACAGGAAATGATTTGCATTTCCAGTGCCATGTCTTAAATGTAATACAAAACCCTTTTTTCCTTCACCCAGGCCATTTACTAATACCACACACAAATCCTCATTGGCTATGTTACAAAATCAACCTTAGAAGAGCCCCCAAACTTGGTTGCACCTCACTGGGGTAGGATGCTGGATATCAAATCCCATTTTTCAGAGAATTGTCATAAAAATTAAAAATGTTATAAAAACATGCAAGAATTCTCCAATTTATCTGTCTTTTATGCCCATGTTGACTGGAAGCATCAAAATAGATTCTAGGTACAGATAAACACTTGTGAACCATCATCATACAACTCTACTAGTTAAGACTTGAACTCCCTTAACAGCTTCCCCTACGTGCACATACAATTATGGGTGGAGGGTAAGACTGGGAAAGCAATTCAATGATTCCTGCCCACAGGGCTCACTGAGATGATCCTTTTGACTTGTCAGGACCTCCTGTTCCTTGATTCTCCTTCTCTAGATCTTTTTCCTTGTTTGTGGAAGGTATAGGGTGGCTGGTTCACACTTGTAAAGACTTTGGCTTGCAGTCTAAGAGCCAGCAACTGCTGAGAGAAAAAATGAACTGACTTTCTCTAGGCTTAGTGTGTTTTTTTTACTGCAGAGAAAAGAGACAGATCCTGCTCTTGCAGAGATCTAATGGCTTCTAAGCAAACATTCACACCCATGTGAGCAGCATGATGGCTCACTGGTTGCCACTGCTAGCTCACATCAATCCCAGCCTTGAGTGACTGTTTGGAGTTTACACTTTCTCCCTGTATCTTCATGGATTTTTGCCTGGTGCTTTGGTTTCTTTATACAGTCCAGAAATGTGCAGGTTAGGGAGGATTAGCCATGCTAAATTGCCTCATAGTGTCCAGGTATCTACAAGTTAGGTGGGCTAGCCATGATAATTACGGGGATAGGGTAGGGGGTTGAATGTGGGTGGGATGCTCTCCAAAGCATTTGTACGGACTTAACAGGCCAAATGGCCTCTTTCTGCAGGTATTCTGTGATTCTACATGCTGTTAAGTTTCTGGGAACCAATCACATAGGTGTTGACCAGTAGAAGTCCTTTATCATTTACAGCCGGTCACCACTTCAGAGACCAATCAGCTTCTTGTTGCTAGCTGAACCTCTATTCGTACACAGACCTGTTAGCTCCAGCTTGGCTATAAATTAGACAGTTCACTCAACCTCAACCAGCCCCACTGGCTGAACAAAGCAGTCTAAACAGCACTTACAATGGATCTCTGGCAACTTGTTTTTTTCAAATACAGGCATCCTTTCCACAGTCTTGACTTTTAAAACAGCCTTTTTCCCCACTTCAGTCCACAGTCAAAGTACAGAAAAATAAAAGGTATAGTCCTCACATGGTTAGTCAAAAAAAATTGCCACTTTTTTAAGCAAGTCAATTTATAGCTTTACGATCCTTTCCAAGAGCAACATCTTCATTTTCTGAAGTTTCTGTTTCTTTCCAATACTTTAATATATGCTTGCAGGTCCAAAATAGCAGCATTTGCCAGACCCAAATTATTTTGGTTTACTACATTGCCTTCCTTTATTTGTTCATTCGCCTGGAATTCTGCTGCTGTATTCTATTCTTACTCCCATGACATAAAATCTGCAGGCAAACTCAAAGCTGACAGTAGGTTTGTTTGCATTTGACATCAATCTGATTCCGTCTCTCTAGAATATTACTGCATCTTTCATGTTAAAATTTTGGACCTTTGACTCTCTGGACACATCTTTTGTTAAGAAAATAAATCTTCCTACAACAGGATTATATTTGGTTCCTGTTTCTTTGAGTACATCATCTATTCCAGTAGATTTGCCCCTATCTCAGAAGATAGCAACCGCCTATTCCCCATGAGGTCACTTCCTCATAGGAAATCAACATTGTTAATTGATTGTGCCAACACTATTCCTCTAAGAACATATCCATTGACTCAAGAAGCACAGCTTAAGTTTGCTCTACCCATTGGAACAGCTAAACAATCCTTATCAGTTCCCTGCATCAATGGTATTTTATTTATCAAATTCTCTGGAGAGAAGTGAATGTTTTTTGCTGACATCAAACATCAAACCCAACCTATCTCCCTAAAACAGGTCATCTTTTACAGTCCTTTATCAAACAAATGGAGTTACTTCACCCTCAAAGATAAAACCCTCATAATGTTTTACACTCTGATTTGCACCAATTGAAAATCCATTACACGGTGTAGGTTTGTCACCCATTTCGCCTACTGGTACAGTAATTCCTGGAAAAACACTAAACACACTTACTAAAGCTTACACTTACCTCTGTCTCTGGTTTTAACTTGCAGCCAGCATTCTGCTATTACGTGTCCTGCTTTATGGTAATAAAACAACTCGACTTCTTCAAATCATTCCTATGTTCTCTACTAGCTGGAGGAGCATCAGTTGTTTTTTTTTCATTTCTATTATCCTGCCTCTATAGTAAATTATTTGTTATCATTTCACTTGTCTCTGTGGCGCCTTTGTGGATTTGTGAGCAATGGTTCACTACCACTTGAATGTTCTAGGTTAAGTTGTAACTATCAGCTGAACCAACTACTTCCTCAATATTAAAATCTTTATGGTGGTGGATTTTGGTTCCTAAAGGAATACTTGTTTCAGATACCCTCGTTGACAACACCTCTTGAAGGTTTTCAGAATTCCAGTTCACCTTTGTGGACCATCAATCAGAGACCAAAACTTCAAGGTAGAGGTGGTCATTGCAACAGCACAGATTGGAGTTGTGCATCACAAGCATGCAGAAATCTCATGCAACTGACTCCCTGGGAATTGCTGGGAAGTTAGAATTTCCTCAGAGCAAATAACTGTCAGCTGGAACCAGCATCCCACCACCCACCTTGTTTTGGTCAATCAGGAAGCGTCGTCATATATAGTCAAGGGGCTCATCCAATTCCGTCCTGAGGATTGGCCACCATCTGTAAGGTGCTTGGTCCTTTCAGAGTTCAGGGATCGGTGTCCCTGCAGTCTGCAATTGGAACAGGTCATTGCACTCTGGAGCTGGACAGCTCTCTCAATGCTTCATGAGACAGGGGTTTTGGTGGACAGGGTGGAGAAGTGGAGGGCAGTTCTTTTTCCATTGCCACAGGAAGCCAATCTGGATCCAAATTGTGGGCCAGGTTGGTGCTGCATCCCAGATGGTCAGTCCTGCATCCCAGATGGTCAGTCCTGTGGTCACATGCAGTGAAAACATCAGTCTGGGGATTGTGGGTCAGTTTTTCATCCAGTGAGACAAAAGGAGGGATTGAGCATGATGGATGTGGATGCAAGGGCAGTTAGTGGTGATGCACAAACAGGAGAAGCAGTGAGGTGGCCCAGTAAGTGAGTGGGAAGCATGTTTGAGAGGATGAACTATGTGAGAACCATTGACACACCATACTGAAAGCAATAATGAGAGTGGTATTCCATGAACCTTAGTAAGGGGCATGTGCAGTGACAGGGCTACAGTGACTGAGGTAAGTGAGTGTGAAGAAGCAGAGCGAAGACCCTTTTAGAGCACAAAAGATCATTGACCTTCCTGCACTGTTTGTTATCCCTCTTCATCTGGGATGCAGCAACAACCAGGCCCACATTTTGGGTTCAGATTGGCCTCCTGAGGCAGTCTAGTGGAAAAAGGACTGCCCTCCACTTCTCCACCCTGTTCATCAAAACACCTGTCTCATGAAGCAGTGAAGAGCTGTCCAGCTGCAGAGTGCAATGGCCTGTTACTGGCTTGCAGCACCTGAAGTGGTGTGCGGCTTAGCTTTAAATGTGACACCCAGTGGCCCGAATACCACAGGTCCCGGCACTGGTGAGTACCTCCATTTCTCTGACCAGGTGGTTCCCTGAGAAAGATGCCCTAGAGCTTGGCAACAGAATTAACAAGGTAAAGAATGGAAGATTGCGTGAGAAAGGTCACTCCAAGCCATGCAGTCTAGGTATTGTGAATTTCACTTGGCAAAATATTTTAACTGAAAATTGGAAAATTCCATCCAATGCAGTCAAGTCTTTTGGTGCATTACTTGAACAACTTTCTGACTAAGAGATAGGAGTGTCATCAGTGAATAACAGCTTAATTGATTTACAGCAGCTGGTGAAATTATAGAACACACTGAATACACAAAATATTTTGAAGGAGCATTGGGCCTAGGTGGAAGGTTGAGAACTGATTTTTTTAATCCTCTATTTTGCTGTTGTGATTTCTTGTGTCCCATTATCCGAAAACCTAAGTATTAATGTTGTTGATCTGTGTTACACAGACAGCAAAGTGTAGCAGACAGATTGGGTGCACCAACATTTTCGTACGATACTTCAAAAAATAACATTTTAGTAGTAGATATTTCTTACAAGAAAAGCTTCTTCACAGACTACTTAGAATATGGATCTAGCTACCACAAGGAATGATTAAGGCCCTTTGTAATTCAGGGGAACACAAGGACAAAGGAGGAAAGAATAGAAGGAAGGGCTATTAATTTGGGTCTCTGCAGCATCCTCAATTTTAATCACCTTAATCGCAGTTATGCCTTTAGCTTCCAAGTCCCTAGTCTCTGGAATTATTTCCCTTCTCTCTATCTCACTTTCCTCCTGTAAGAATCTTCTGAAAACACAGTATTGACCAAGGTTTCTAATTAGCTTCCCACTATCACCTTATGTGGTGCAGAATCCAATTTTATCTGATCATTTGAAGCAACTTGGGATGACACTATTTGAATGTAGCTGGTTATTATTGTTGGTGGGAGGAAGATCACTTGGACTGAATGCCCTATTTCTTTGCTGTAAATTCTATGTAAGTGTATAAAGGAGAGACAGAGAACCATAAGAACAGTTTTGGAATGAAGACTGTATGACACCTTAGTTGTATTTAGCATTATTCTGTTGTCTTGCACCTTTAAAGTCAAGTTGTGCAATTGTTACAACTCCCTAACTTTAATTGTTCAGAGTGAGTGCTTGCTGGATTTGCAGCTTTGTACCTGTTTGCACAGAATGTTTATTGTGCAGTAGGTGTGGAGTCTTACCACGCCTCAGGGTTGGGAGGTGAGCTTGTTGTTGTCAGGGTGCCAATTTTCAACCATAAGTTGCTGATGGCAACAGCTAATTCTGGTGGAGAGAGGAGCTAGGGTGGAAATGACATCGTCGCCAGGAAAGGAAGGGTGTTCTGGAAAGGGAAGGGCAAGCTATCCAAACGTGTGCAGAGAGAGGCACTAGTTTCCGGTAGGAAAGACTGCAGATTGAGAAAATGAGGAGAGCTGCTATTATCCTGAATTGTTAATCACCTGGACTTGTTTCAACTGTTGGGAATTAAAAGCTCTTCAATACTAAGTATTGTTTCAATGGGATGGATTTCTAACTAAGGCTTGAGGGACTGCAGGTGCACAGACTACATGCTGACAATCGAGGAAGAGTAACTCTATAAGAGCCGGAGTTCTGACATTCTTGATATCACATGGTGAGTTTAATCCAAGTGATAAGCCAACAAATGTGACTGACTGCATTTCTCCCACTACTTAGGATCTAAAACCCCAGGGGTATACTTTTTATATTGTTCATGTTTTGGCCATATATTATGTTTAACAACCTGATTTACAGTTTTTAATGAGTTACTAATTTCAGGTGTATTTTCAGCAATTACAACAATTTATATTCAAATTGTGGCCTTCAGTGTGATAATATATTCCAGGACACTTCACAGGAATATCACAATATAAAATGTGATACTGAGCCACATAAAGAGATGTTAGGTCAGATGACCAAAACTGGCAGTTCAGAAATTAAGTGGTTCTGCCTGTTTATTCAGGTGGAGATTGAAACAATGAGGCTGAGGTTTGATACATAGCCAGGTATGCCATTCTGTGGGTGGATATTTTTCAAAGATTGGTTTTTGATACTTCAAATATATTTTAAAAAACAAAAAAATTACATTGTTATTTCATATTATAGAAATATGCCAATTCCTGACTGATGTTTGATATTTGGTCCTTTAAATTCAGTCACAGTACAAAAAGACTTGACTACAGTTTTACATTTTTACACTGAATATATTGCAATATAATTAATTTACTAATAGTTTAATACATTAATGTTCAGTCAAAACAACAGTGTAATTGTTTCAATTGTTTCACAAATATCCAAAGTCCAAAATGAAGGATATTTTCTGAATCTCAAGTTTCAGTTTGCAAATCTTTAGGCAGAATCTTTATTATCCCCGATCGAGCTTCTCTGCTTCTGTATTCCACCTGTTTGACTATAACCTGGTGTTGTGTGATTTTTAACTTTGTACACCGCAGTCCAACACCAGCATCTCCAGATCATCCGTATTTTACTATCAACAATCCTTTTGTCTGCCCATCTCTATTTTATCTCTGTCTGGGCTCGCTCTCTTTCCACTTTTCCACCCAGTTATCGGTATCAGTTTCGCCTTTTCATAGCTGCAGTCAGTTCTGAAATAGGGATCAGTGGACTTGACACTAACGCTGCTTTCTCATTAAAGATGCTGCCAGACCGGCTGAGTTTCTCCGGAAACGTCTATTTATTGTTTGATTAAGATCTTCGATGCCTGCGGTTCTTTGTTTTATAATAACGAAGCATCTGGTCATGGCGGGGGGAGGGGGAAGGCAGAATATCAGTTTCCCTGAATGAAGTTGAGACAACGGTGAGAAACTGGGAGGAAAGCAAAAACACTTTATAAGAAGCTGCCTACAAAAGCTCCAATTGCATTTCTGTTAAATCCGCTTTCACTGTGTGCTCGGGAAACACATTCCAGATCACCACAACTTCGCCGTTTTAAAGGAACTCACTTTATCAGCACTACCATTCCAAAACTAATCTGCTGACTGACTTCGATCCGGACCCTCTGCTGTGCTGACAGTGGAAACTGAGGAGAATCGATGAAAACTACTCGTCACATTATCCATTCCTCCAGTTTCTCTTTCTCTCACCGTTCTATAAAGCAAGAACTATTTTTTTGCGGGGCGGGGGGGGGGGTGATGTGGTAGAGAGTGGTAAAGTTTTAGCGAAGGGAGTGAGCTTTCCAGCGGCCAAAGTTCACAGCCTCGACTGTGCAGTCTGCCTCAGAGTTGAAACTTTCCCTTTGTTAGGCTGTTGGTTTGAATGTGTCCGTGTGAATACTTGAGTCAAGCAGATGCAGCACTTTGCACACACTGCGATTGTTCTCCGGGAGCATCTGACATCAGAGCAGCTTTTGTAGCGAAGTGTTGATACCGAGGGGAGGGTGGGAAATGTGGGAGAGAGTCATGTGAAGGAGGAAGAGCTCACTTTGGCAGGAGGGGAGGGGAGAGGCGGCTATCTCAAGATCTGCACCGCTCTCGGGAGTCGGGAAGCCTTTCATTCCCCGTCTCTCGAGGAGGACCCGTTTTGCTCCAGCGAATTCGTTCATCTCGCAGGACCGCCGGCCTTTCCAACCCCCCCCCCCCCGTTCACGCCCCTTCCTCGCCTTGGCCAAGAGCAGAAAAGTTTTGTTTTCGCTTGGAGTTGGAATCTCCCGGGCATCTGGCTGAGGGAACTTTGTGGAGTTGGTGGTGGCCGGGGGGTGGAATCCTGCAGAAGTGACAGGCGGCGAGCTGTCCCTCATTCTGTGTGTGTGTCTGTCTGTCTGTCTCTCCCCCCAACCCCTCCCTGGCTCGGCAGGGAGGCAGAGAGTTGGAAGAGGAGGTGAGTTGGGGGGAGGGAAAGACTGAGGCCGGGCTATGAGGAGTGGATGGCCCACTGAGCTCCTGAGGGGGTTGGGAAGATTCCTTGCTGAGCGGGGCCAGTCGACTCTCTCCCCTCCTTCCCATTTCCCTTGTTGAGGGCCATTTGTCGTCTGCTGCCCTGATTGATAGCCTCGGAGCTTCACCAGTGACTCGTGGTTGAGCTGCCGTCGATCGGAGGACCTTGGGGAACAGTGCGATGGATGAAGACCCCGATACTCCCCATGAGTGTCCGCCCCTCTCGGCCGACCTGCCCGAAGCGTTCTGCACCCTCTGGAAGGATATGATGGGGATGTTGGTGAGTTGGGGGAGGGGGAGTATGGGTGGTGTCATTCAGGAAGGTTCAGTTGTTCGGCGGTTTCCTTCTGGGGAATAAGCAAACCAAAGGAAAATCGGTCAGGAAGAGCAGATGTTTAAGAGAGCCTCCGACCAGTTACTTCAAAGCATTTTCCAATTCGGTTCTCCCTCAGATTTAATTGCTTCACTGTTTGATCTGGTCCATCTTCTGTGTTAGCGAAAGCACACTCAAGTTGCATGTTCAGGTATTAAGACACGGTTCCTCACGAGAGCTTTGCGGCAGAGGTTTTACCACCTTTCTGACAATCGTGGCTGTCAGTCGGTTTATCTCAATGTTCTGGTGCACTTTATATTTTGGTCAGTGAAAGGATATTCCGGTATTTTCTCACCTGTCAGCTTGGGAGCCTGATACACCTGGGTCAGTTCGAGTGTTCACAGGCATCTGACCAACAGTCCAGCGGTGAATTCGTGCATGTTCAAATATCTGGCACGCTGTTAGCAATAATTCAATCAAGTGTATTCAAATATTGACGCACAGTTACTAGTTGTCATTTTGGACATGTTCATCTGCTTGGTGTACCCTTGGTAGTGGCCAATTTAAGACTGTGTTCAGGTATCTGATGTACCTGTTACCATTAAGTAAGAGAATCTCAGATATGTGACTTTACTCAAACTATTCATTAGTAAAAGCATTGTATTCAGGTATCTGACATGTTGTTAGTGTTGATTAGAATGTGTGTTCAGGTATCTGATTTACCATTAGTATTGGCCAGTTTGAGCATGTCATATATCTGATGTTAGTTGGTACTGGGTCAATTTGAGACTGTACAGGTATCTGTACTATAATTAATGGTCAATTTAAGAGTGCAGCTAACTGACACACTTAATAGTTGTTAGTTGAGAGCCATCTGATGTACCAGTACTAGTATGGTCAGTTGGAGGATGTTCTGATTTTTGACACTCTGTTAATAATGGTCATTCAGTACACCTGTTATCTGTAATGCAGTGGTAACAATGGTCAATTAGTTCATGTCATTCGATTGTGGTAATCGAGAATCATTTTGAGAAAGTTCAATTATTTGACACGCTTTAACAATGGTTAATTTGACATTTTTCAGTCATTTGCTGTATTCTTACCAAAGGTTGGTGTCTCATTTATTGTTACTTATGGTCATCTTGGAGGGTGTGAGCTCTCTGATGAGATATTACACAAGGTCAGTTTCAGTGTGTCCACTTAGGTGATGCAATTTTACTTGTGGCTGATCCAAGCATGTTCATCTCTAATGGAATTTTATTACATTTTAATCATGTTTGGGTATCTCCTAAGCTTTCAGCTGCCTTGATGTGGAGGTGCCGATGTTGGACTAAGATGGACAAAGTCAGAAATCACATTACACCAGATTATAGTCCAGCAGGTTTATTTGAAATCACAAGCTTTTGGAGCATAGCTCCTTTGTCAAGTGAAGTAAGAGAAAAGCGCACACAACTTATGCACAGAGAAATCAAAAGATCATACAAATGGTGAGAGTGGGTTGTTGAATAATAATTCTCTTCAGATGATCAAGGGTATTAGACGGTGTGAATAAAGTGTCAACAGCTGAATAATAACTATAGGGATGACCTGTAATCCAGTTAAATGAGGCCAAGAGATAATTACAAAAAAAAATTAAAATATGGTGCTGAAGACAAACCAAATGGCTGGAATGACATGGAACAAAAACAGAAGCTGCTGGAAAAGCCAAGCAGCTCTAGCAGCATTTGTGAAGAAAAGCCAGAGGAAAGATTGCTGGACCTGATTTAACTCTGATTTTTTCTTCACAGACCTGCTGAGCCCCTCTCAGCAACCCCTCCCTTGCTTCTGATTTACAGCATCTGCTGTTCTTTTGCTTTTTATTTGACTGTAATAACATGACATTGTTAAATAACATTAAATGGTTTCTCTCGAGCACCATCTTATTTTTAATTTTTTTTGTAATTCTAACTCTGCCACATTTAATTGTATTATAGGTCATCCCTTCAGTTATTATTTAGCTATTGACACTTTGCTCACATTGTCTAAAACCTTTGGTCACCTGCAGTCTTATTGTTCGACACTCCACTCACCATTTGTATGATCTTTTGATCTCTGTGCCCATAAATTGTGTTCTGTGTGCTTCTCTCTCACTTCACGTAATGAAGGGTCTATGCTCCAAAAGCTTGTGATTTAAGCTAAACCTGTTGGACTACAATCTGTTTTCGTGTGATTTCTGACTTCAGATGCATTGTTAATAACAGTTGTATTATCTAGCTAGTGATGGTCAGCTCATGTGTCAGGTATCTGACTCACTTCATTATTGAGCAGTTGAGCATGTTTAGCTATCTGATGCACTTTTGTTCTGCTTCGGACTGTCCAGATATCTAACATGCTTTTACTAATGTATAGTTTGAGTAAGTTCACATATCTGAGACAGTCTTACTTAATGCTAAACTTAAAATGTTCAAGTATTTGACACACTTACCACCATCTTTTTGAGCTCAGGTCTTCTCTTACATTGTTAGCAACTATCTGTTTGTGTGTTCAGTTTTCACAGTGTTGTTCATGGTCATTTTGAATGTTGAAGAAATTTGATCTATTGTAACTAATAGTCAGTTTGAGAATATCTAGGGTCAGTTGAAGGTTTAAAGTTCTGTTGCAAATGCAATTCAAGAGCATTTAGGTATATGATGAACTTTTTCAATAGTCAGCTCATAAAAGTTCAGGTACTTTGCACACAAAAAGTTATTTTGAACATATTCAGGTATCTGATGCACTTGCACACCAGTCTATTTGATTCTTTCAAATACCTGAACACATTGTTAGTAATGATCAGTCCCCGTGTGGTTAGTTTTTTTGGCACATTGTTGCAAATCATCAGTTTTAGTATGTTCAGGTAAATGATACGCATTATTGCTAAAATAATACTTCAAGCATGTCCTAGTATCCATCTGTTACATGCTAGGTCCAGAGTGTGTCAAGTTATTTAATACACTGGTACCAATGGTCATTGAGTACTGTAGTATCTGATGCGCTGACAGTCCATGCGTGTTTACCTACCTGATGTTCAATTATGAATAGTCTGAGTGTATTCACCTGTCTGATGAACTGTTAACAATGATCAATTGCATAATCACATATCTGGCACATTAATACTAATGGTCAATTAGAGCGGGCAGTTTTCTGGCATGTTGTTACCAATGAGTTATCTGGGTATGTTCAGGTATTTGATGTGTTGTCACGAACAGCCAGTTCATATCTGTTCAGTATTCTGTTGCAGTGTCACTCCTGTTCAGTTAGGCTATACATATTAATGTATTTTAAGTCGTGTCCAAGTAATTGGCACACTGTTGCCAGAAGATAAATCAAGCATGTTCAGTTATCTAACACACCGGTTTTAGGTTATTCAGGTGTCTCGGGTATTCTTATTAATGGTAAACACCAGTGTATTCCACTTTCTGAAGCAGGGTTGCTAACAGCCAGTTTGAGTATGTTCTGATATCGGATACACTATTTATAATCACTTCTGCTATATTCAGATTGTTGATAGTCTATAACTTGAATGTATTTTGGTGAAACTCCATTTTATACACGAACTTGAATTGAGTATCACTTTGTGAAGTGAAATTCTTTTGCATTGACAGCCATTGTCTCTTCTGCATTTATGTGGAGAGATCAAATTCTGTTTAGTCAGATCTCTGAGGTCTTTGACTTCAGGAAAATAAATCCAGTTACAGTTGGCCACCAGTTACTTTGATAATTCGCTGGTTTTTATCTTAGAAATTAAGTTTCCATTGTGTTCAAGTGTTCTGAGCCCCACAAGACGTGGTTCACAATGTATGAACATAAGCTTCCACCAGAGCTTTGTAAAATCTGATTATTTTACATATCATTTCTATTTCTCACACATTCCTAAGAAGTTCTATGATGCAGTATCAATATCACAGCAAATTAGTCTCAAGTCCAGGCTATAGGCTTCCCTTCTGTGTGGAAAGAGCCAGTCTTTCGGATGTCCCCCAATATTAAAGGTCTAGGACATAGGCTTCCTGAAAATGTAGAAGAACTCAGTATATAGATTGTCTTGATAAATTGTTGCATTTTTAATTCTTTGCTGTTTAGGATATGAGGCATAAAAAAACAGCCAAGAATGGAATACCTCCTTGAATAATTAATTTTATTGGCTCAATAGTTTTACAAGCAAACATGCATCCAGTCTTATCTGGAGTTGCAAAGTTGAGATTTCTTCTGGATAACTGAGAGATTAATTTTTAGATGACGTCTTCTTTGAATTGCTTCTTGTTCTGTTCATTGGAGATCTCTGTAAAAGTGTTTTTATATCCTTTTTTGTTGCTGCAAAGCACTTGCTCATGTCTTTGACAGTTTCTCTTAGATTTCCAAGGTCCAGCCAGACAGCTGCCTTATCTTTTAACTTGCACTAATCTGTTTAAAAGTACAGTAAGTCTCTTGAATAACTTTGTCTCCAACAGTCCAAAATGACAATAGTATGCATGAATTTTATCAAGCTTTCCCAGCATGCCAGTTGATTTTCATCAAATTTAATAGTTCTATGTTCTTTGTTAAATATTTTTAACCAAGTTTTGCTTTTACAACAAACCAATGTAGGGTTTCTGGCCCATTTCGTTTTAGTTTTCCTTCAAATCTGGCATTAAAAATTTATGTTGAAAAGTCCTGCATTCTTTAGTTATCCCACAAGTGAGTGGGAGAAGAGGAACTTACTTTAAATTTGACGATTCTTTGAATCTGAGTTGTACTTAGCACAGATATTATCCAGCTTTGTTGTTACAAAAAAATTGAAGTCACTGTGGCATTGACACAAAAGCCCTTTTCCTCATACAAATGAAGAGAAAATGTGGCTCTCAAAACACCATGTAATAGCAAAAGGAGTAGACATAACGTTCACACAACGATGTGATTCAGAGATTTCTCATGTGCAGAGTTTTCTCGTGCAGATTTCTCATGTACATAGTTCTGTGATAAGATTCTGATCTGAGTGGTTTCAAGCAACAAACTTTAATATAACTGATGAATAACTGTATATAGGTTTTATACAACTATCCTATATTGGGTAGCAATCAATCAATACAGTGTCCTGTAGTCCCTTAATGATGTGCCATTCAAGCTGATCAGCTTGCAGTCTTCTGTGGATGGACTTCCAACTATCTAAGGGACTCTGAATGAAGTTGAGAGTAAAATACTCCCATTCTCCCACTGCTTAGCTACCTTTCTCTACACCAATACATGGCTATGAGCCAGTTGCCTTGCACATAATAGATTTTTGCACAAGATCATGCCACAAGTGCTATCAGAAGCAAGCTATGTCTTCACTTTCAGACTTTTTTATGGCAAGATCATAGAGAGGTGGGAGAGGACAGGAGATCTGAGGTGACTGCTTATTTCTTACCTGCATGTTAATGGACAGGCTTAATGTTTAATAATTTTTTTAAAAAATTAAATTTTAAATTTTGATCCATTGTAACAAAGTATTTAGGAATATTAAAGCAGGACTGTGAAATTCAGCCCTATCGAGCCTGCTCTTTCATTTACTTGGATCATAGCTAATCATTTACTTCAGAAACAGAAAATGTTAGAAGTACTCAGTAGATCAGGCAACATTTGTGGAGAGAGATACAAAGTCAACATTTTAGATTATTGGGCTTTCGTCATCTGTTCCATTTCTGATGAAAAATCATTGACCTGAAATGTTAACATAGTATCTGTCCGCAGAAGCTGCCAGGTCCACTGAGTGTTTCCTGCAAATTTTCAAAATTTCATTTTCAGTATTCTTGATGCTGCAGTATTTCCTTTTATTTTTAGTTTTACTTAGTGCACTGTTTTACTTCAGTTTTACTTGGTGCAGTCTTCTTTGGAATACCATACCTGTTTTAGCCCCCACTCCCACATCCTCAGCAATTTTATCAGAAATTGCCATCAAGGCCTATTAAGTTAAATTTTTGAAAATGTAATCATTTCTCCTCATCACTGTCCTATTATTTGATGACATTCTCCTGAGGGCTTAAATTTTTAAAACTTCTTGCACTATTACTTTTCCTGCTCTATAATTCTGCAGTGACTTGCAATGCAGAAGAAATACACTTGATAAACCTCACTATCACCATTGACCGTGGTTCTTGAAAACCAGAATCACTCGTACTAAAGAACAGAAGACCCATTGTGGAGTTTCTGGAACGTCCTGTAAAGGGTTAATGGGCATAGCATGCATTTGTCAAATTTTTTCCCATACCATACGATTTACACTGAAGAAACAGACTATTCAGATCAACATATACATACTGGTGTTTATACTGTACATGTTCTCCTTTCTCCTTCCTCCTTACCAATTCAGCTAATCAATATAACCTCTATTCCTTTATCATAAACATATGGAGAAGATGGATCAGTATCTAACTGATTCATTTCAATTAGTCCATGTGGTAGCAAGTTCCACATTCTCACCGTTTGTTGAATCACAATGTTGCTCTGAATTCCTAATTGCATTTCTTTAGTTTCTATCTTACATTTACGGTCCTTAGTTCTCTTTCTGACAAGATGAAACATTTCCTCTGTGTCAAGCCTGTTGAACCCTTCATTGTTTTAGTCAGTAATTGGCTTACCTCCCAGTATTTGTAATCACGCATGAGATGTAGTTTCCAGTGGCAAGGTCAGCATTTATTGCCTATTCCTAATTGATTGGGGAATCGGGTGGAAAGCAGCCATCTTAAACCACAGCAGTTCTTCTGGTGTGGGTGCACCCACAAATGGGTAGGGAATTTGAGGATTTTACCCAGGGAAAACGAAGGAATGACAATACATTTCCATGTCGGTTAATGTGTGTCTAGGAGTGGAACTTTAATATAGTGGTCTTCACATGCCTTCCACCTTCTAGGTGGCAAAAACAAACACACACACATTGGAGAGGTACTATTGAAGAAAGCTTAGTAAGTTGCAGCAGTGTATCATGTAGATGTGCGCCAGTGGTTGAGGGAGTGAATCTGTAAAGCAGTGATGAATGCAGTACCAGTCAAATGAGTTTCTTTGCTCTTGACATTTTTGAACTCCTCACGTGTTATTGGAAATGGACTCAAGTAGGGAAGTACGGACTATTCCATCACATTGGGAGATGCTGGAGATCAGAGTCAAAAGGTATGGCACTGAAAAAGCACAGCTGGTCAGGCAGCATCTGAGGAGCAGGAAAGTCGACGTTTTGAGCATAAGCTCTTCACTCCATCACATAGCAGACTTGTGCCTTGTAGATGGTGGACAGGCTCTGGGTGGTTGGAAGTTGAGTCACTTATCGAGTCATAGTCCAACTCATCCATGCAGACCAGATATCCCAACCCAATAGAGTCCCACCTGCCAGCACCTAGCCCATATCCCTCCAAACCCTTCCTGTTCTTATACCCTGTTCAGATGCCTTTTAAATGTTGCAATTGTACCAGTCTCTACCACTTCCTCTGGCAGCCCATTCCAAACATGCACCACCCTCTGTGTGGAAAAGTTGCCCCTTAGGTCTCTTTTATATCTTGCCCCTCTCACCCTAAATCTATGCATTCTAGTTCTAGACTCCCCCATCCCAGGGAAAATACCTTGTCTGTTTACCCTATCCATGCCCTTCATGATTTTGTAAACCTTTATAAGGTCACCCCTCAGCCTCCGATGCTCCAGGGAAAACAGCCCCAGTCTATTCAGCCTTTCCCTATAGCTGAAATCCTCCAACCCTGGCAACATCCTTGTAAATCTTTTCTGAATCCTTTCAAGTTTCACAACATCCTTCCGATAGGAGGGAGACAAGAATTGCAAGCAATATTCCAAAAGTGGCCTAACCAATGTCCTGTACAGCCTCAACATGACTGTCCAATTCTTGTACTCAGTACTCTGACCTTGCTGCAAGATTCCCAGGCTTTGAGCTGTTCTTATAGTCACAGTATTTCTATAGCTAGTCCCATTTGTTTTCTGATCAGTGGTGAAGCCCTCAGAATGTTGTTTTGGAGGATTGCACTGCTGGAAGTGCCATTAGATTTTAAAGGGAGAAAGGTAGACTGTTGGCACAGAAAATGCTGGAAAGACTTAGACAATATTAGTGACAAGGGAAATAGTTAACATTTCAGATTAACTATTTTTCTCTACAAATGCTTCTTAGCCTCCTTAATATAATCAGAATTTTCTATTTTTCTTCAGATTTGCGGCATCCATGCTATTTGTTTTTGTTTTCTTTGTTGGAGGTAGTCATATCCAACACTCTTGCCACTTTATCAGTCAAGTCCTGCAGGTTGTCCAAGTCGTACTGCATGTAGGCACAGACTGTTTCATTATTTGACAATTTGCAAATGACACTGAACACTCTGCAATCATCAGCAAACTTGGCTCTTCTGACCTCACAGTGGAGGGAAAGGTCATTGATGAAGCACCTAAAAAAGGGTTGGATTTGGTACACTGCTTCAGGAACTCCTGTCTTGAGATGATGTGCTGGAATCATGAGTCTGCCACACCAGAGTCATCTTGCTTATTGTTCATTTTAAATCCAGCCAGTTGAACATTTGCATTCCTGATTCCAGATTGTTCTAGAGTTCCATAATCAAATGCTGCCTGCCTTATTTCTGGAATTCAGTTCTTCTCTCCATGTTTTGGATCCAGTCTTGAATGAGTCTGGAGAAATTGATCCTGGCAGAGATATTGGTGAGTGCAACTTTAATGAACTGTTAGTAGCACTTTCCATTGCTTTGCTGACGATTGGAAATAGTCTTGGTTGTGGGTAGGTGTGTGATTAGATTTGATCTGACCTTTGTGGATGGGACACATATGGGCAGTTTTTGGCTTTGCAGGGTAGATGTCACTGCTATTGCTATTCTGGATGGCTTAAGACAAGAGGCATGCATTTTTCTGAAGCATAACCTTTCAGCACTGTAGCCGAGATGTTGTCAGCTCAGCGGTTGGGATTGTTTCATTGTTCTGGTTCCTTTCCTGTGATTTGATTATTTTGGTTTATTTCCTGCTATTCACTAGTAAAATTGTTTAGAGATGACTTGTTGAGCTGATTGTGCAGCTGTGTCTGGAAGACTGTTAATCTGTTCATCGAGGGGCAAAGGGCACACATTGGAGGGGCTGCCTCTGGGTGATAATGCTTGATTGAATACTTTTAGAATGCAATACTTTCACCATTCTGAAGAATTATTGTGAACAAATTTGCTTGGTATAAAAACTTACAAAAAATATAACTTTAGAATTGTAAAACACATTATGTTTACACACTGCTTTAAATAATGAGTATTAGTTTCTATATGTTGTCTTGTGGGGGAGCAAATGGTTCTTCTTGAATTTGCATTGGTGGAAACAACTTGAAAGAAGTGGACTCATTGAAAATGATGTTTTCAGGATGTGGGCATCTCTGGATATGATGGCAGCTATTGTGATTCAGAGAAGGAATAAGCCATTTTTGGGGTACCAGTTTATAACCTGCCAGGATACTGTTTGGATCTCAGATCGTTATATACTTGTATCTGTATCAGTTGCTCAGATGAGTTAACCGAGAGCAATGTGTGAAGTTTAGGGACAAAAACTAGACAAGGAAAGCAAGCCATAAGGAGAACATTTAGACTGTCAAAGAGAGTAATACATACAGAGTAAATAATTGAACAAGAAGGTAACATTGGAATATAATAAGGGAATGTATGAAATCTTCCACTTTGGGATGATGAGGAAACAATAATTTGTTTTTAAAGATGAGTGCACAATAAATGTCGAGATTTAATGGAATTTGTGTGACCTTGTGCATAAATCATAAAAGTTAACATGCAGGTAACCTTTGGCAGTCTTCTGTGTTGTGAGATGCTGATTGGCACCTTGGTGATAAACTGTGTTAAATGTCGCCAGGTATCCTTCAGAAACTGTATTCTGGCAGGGCAGAGCCTGCTGCGCTCACTGCTGATGTAGACAATGGATTGAAGAGGTGAGAGACTTGCTGGCTTCTGTTTCTCTGGGCCCTGTTCTTAGCCAGCTAAGATTTCCATTCCATTTTATTTCGTCCAGTGCGCCCCCCCCCCCCCCCCCCCCCACTACCAACATACATACACGCAACAAACACTGGTCAGCCTCCCACCAGTCACACCCTTTTGGCAGCTGTTTTCCAGTTGTCCGGGTCCCCGTCTGCCACTGTCATAAGCTCCCTTGCAGCTGTTCTTCTAACAGAGGTGTGGATATCCAACAGGTCATGACCTAGTGGCTGGCTAACCAAACAAACACAGGGCCTTTGGGTATACAGTTATTGTGTTTGTGAAACTTAGATCCATTGTCACAAATGTCAGTACTGATTTTGTTTTTACTCATTCACTGGATAAGGGCGTCAGTGGCTAGGCCAGTATTTATTTCCCATCCCTAATTGTCCAGAGGGCATTAAGAGTCAGCCTCATTGCTGTGGGTCTGGAGTCACATGGTGAAGATGGCAGTTTCCTTCAGCACACTAGTGAACCAGGTGGGTTTTTCTAACAGTTGGCAATGGATTTATAGTACTCATTAGATTCTTTAATTCCAGATATTTTTTAATTCAAATCCCTCCATCTGCCATGGTGGGATTTGAACCTGGGTGCCCAGGGCATTACCTGGGTTTCCGGATTGGCAAACCGGCAATAGTACCACTAGGTCCTTGACTCCCCTAACCGATGGCATTATGACTGTGATCTGGACTACAATGTTTGTGTTTCTGATTCTAATGGTCAAATCAAACTCTCAACAGATGGGAGAGTCTGTGTTACTACAGGTATTTCTCAGTATGGAATATTAGTGAGGCATCATTGGCATAGAGCAAACGCATTGAGGACTTGGCGCACTTTATTCTTGATCTCAAGTGGATGTAGCTAAAAAGCTGTCCATCGATTCTGATGTGTAAGTGGACACCCTCTGTATATAGGAGAAAGTGAGGACTGCAGATGCTGGAGATCAGAGCTGAAAATGTGTTGCTGGAAAAGTGCAGCGGGTCAGGCAGCGTCAAAGGAGAAGGAGAATCGACGTTTCGGGCATGAGCCCTTCTTCAGGAATGAGGAGGGTGTGCCAAGCAGGCTAAGATAAAAGGTAGGGAGGAGGGACTTGGGGGAGGGGCGTTGGAAATGTGATAGGTGGAAGGAGGTTAAGGTGAGGGTGATAGGCCGGATTGGGGTGGGGGTGGAGAGGTCAGGAAAAAGATTGCAGGTTAGGAAGGTGAGTTCGAGGGTTGGGACGGAGGGTTGGGACTGAGACAAGGTGGGGGGAGGGGAAATGAGGAAACTGGAGAAATCTGAGTTCATCCCTTGTGGTTGGAGGGTTCCTAGGCAGAAGATGAGGCGCTCTTCCTCCAGCCATTGTATTGCTATGTCTGGCAATGGAGGAGTCCAAGAACCGGCATGTCCTTGGTGGAGTGGGAGGGGGAGTTGAAGTGTTGAGCCACGGGGTGGTTGGGTTGGTTGGTCCGGGTGTCCCAGAGGTGTTCTCTGAAACGTTCCGCAAGTAGGCGGCCTATCTCCCCAATATAGAGGATGCCACATTGGGTGCAGCAGTTGCAGTAAATGATGTGTGTGGAGGTGCAGGTGAATTTATGGCGGATATGGAAGGATCCCTTGGGGCCTTGGAGAGAAGTAAGGGGGGAGGTGTGGGCGCAAGTTTTGCATTTCTTGGGGTTGCAGGGGAAGTTGAGTTGGTGGGGGGTGTGGACCTGAAGAGGGAGTCACGGAGGGAGTGGTCTTTTCAGAACGCTGATAGGGGAGGAGAGGGAAATATATCCCTGGTGGTGGTGTCTGTTTGGAGGTGGTGGAAATGACGACGGATGATACGATGTATATGGAGGTTGGTGGGGTGGTAGGTGAGGACCAGTAGTGTTCTGTCCTGGTGGCAATTGGAGGGGCAGGGCTCAAGGGCAGAGGAGCGGGAAGTGGAGGAGATGTGGTGGAAAGCATCGTCGACCATGTCTGGGGGGAAATTGCGGTCTTTGAAGAAAGAGCCCAACTGGGTTGTTCGGTATTGGAACTGGTTCTCCTGGGAGCAGATGCGGCAGAGACGAAGGAATTGGGAATATGGGATGGCGTTTTTACAGGGGTCAGGGTGGGAGGAGGTGTGGTCTAGGTAGCTATGGGAGTTGGTCGGTTTATAGTAAATGTCCATGTTGATTCGGTCGCCCGAGATAGAAATGGAGAGGTCTAGGAAGGGGAGGGAGGAGTCTGAGAGAGTCCAGGTAAATTTGAGGTCGGTGTGGAAGGTGTTAGTAAAGTGGATGAACTGTTCAACCTCCTCGTGGGAGCACGAGGCAGCGATGATACAGTCATCGATGTAGCGGAGGAAAAGGTGGGGGGTGGTGCCAGTGTAGCTGCGGAGGCTGGACTGTTCCACATATCCTATGAAGCGGCAGGCATAGCTGGGGCCCATGCAGGTGCCCATGGCTACTCCTTTGGTTTGGAGGAAGTGGGAGGATTGGAAAGAGAAGTTGTTCAGAGTGAGGACCAGTTCAGTCAGTCGAAGGAGGGTGTCAGTGGAAGGGTACTGGTTGGTATGGCAGGAAAGGAAGAAGCAGAGAACTTTGAGTCCTTCGTGATGGGGGATGGAGGTGTACAGGGACTGGATGTCCATAGTGAAGATAAGGCATTGGGGATCGGGGAAGCGAAAATCATGGTGGAGGGCATGGGTGTTGTCCCGAACATAGGTGGGGAGTTCTTGGACTAAGGGGGACAGGACCGTGACAAGGTATGCAGAGATGAGTTCGGTGGGGCAGGAGCAGGCTGAGACAATGGGTCAACCGGGGCGGTGCAGGTTTGTGGATTTTGGGCAGGAGGTAGAAACGGGCGGTGCAGGGTTGTGGGACTATGAGGTTGGAGGCGGACTCAGCACCACCTTCCTAACCTGCAATCTTCTTCCTGACCTCTCTGCACCCACCCCCACTCCGGCCTATCACCTTCACCATAACCTCCTTCCACCTATCACATTTCCAACGCCCCTCCCCCAAGTCCCTCCTCCCTACCTTTTATCTTAGCCTGCTTGGCACACTTTCCTCATTCCTGAAGAAGGGCTCATGCCCGAAACGTCGATTCTCCTTCTCCTTGGATGCTGCCTGACCTGCTGCACTTTTCCAGCAACACATTTTTAACCCTCTGTATATAACTTGCAGTCATATGACTGCAACAAAGAGAAGAGCATGAGCTTTTGTGATCCCACAGGGGCTTTCAAAGGGTCCTGACATTCCCCATCATAGCCAACTTTGCCCATTTTAATTTAGCCGTCCTACCTTGTTCTCTGATTTGTCCCTGTCTGCCCTGACTGTTTGCCTCACCTTTGTCTCAAATAGATCCCTTTTATCATTATCGTCCTGGGTCCCACCTCCCACTCTTTCCCCCCAGTTTAAATCCTCCCGAGCAGCTCCAGCAAATCTGCCAGTATATTAGTCCCTTCCAATTTAGGTGCAATCCATCCTTCTTTGTACAGGTCACTTCTACCCCAAAAGAGCTTCCAATGATCCAAAAATGTGAATCCTTTTCCCATATATCAGTTCCTCAGCTATGCATTCATCTGCTCTATCCTCCTACTCCTGCCCTCACTAGCTCATTGCACTGGGAGTAATCCAGCTATTACTAGTCTTGAGGACCTCTCTTTTAAATTCCTGCCTAACCTTCTGTAATGTCCCTTCAGAATCTCAACCTTTTCCCTTCCTGTGTTGTTGGTTCCAATGTGGACAATGATCTCCTGCTGGCCCCCCTCACCCTTGAGAACATTCTGCACCCACTTTGACATCCTTGATCCTGGCACTAGGGAAGCATCACACCATTCTGATTTTTCGTTGCTAGTCACAAACGTCTGTCTGAACCTCTGACTAGAGAGTTCCCCCCAACACAATCTATCTCTTGGAACCTGACGTACCCCTCGTTGCATTAGAGCCAGTCTCAATACCAGAAACTTGTGCTATGTTCCCCTGAGAATCCATCCTCCCCTACATCTTCCAAAACAACATACTTATTTGAAATGGGGATAGCCACAGAAAACTCCTGCACTACTGCCTACCTCTCTTACCTTTCTTGGAGTTAACCCATCTATGCGACTACATCTGCGACTTTTCCCCCTTTCTATAACTGCCATCCATTACATCCCCTTGCTCTTGTAAGTTCCTCATTGCCTCTAACTGTCTCTCCAACCAATGCATTCGATCTGATAGGATTCGCAACCAAAGACATTTTTTGCAGATATAATCCTCAATAACCCATAAACTCTCCCTGAATTCCTACATCCAACAAGAAGTGCATATCACTCGACTAAAGGCCATTTTGCTGCTTTCAATCTACAGACCCAGAAAATAGCACTGTCTTATTCCTCTCCAAAACACTGCTCCAGGTTAAATTAATACTTATGGCTTATATTTTAAGTTTAATCAAGAGACATATCTCAATAAAACATATAATCAAGAAAGAACCCATTCTATGCATTCAGCTGGCAAATGGTAAAATAAATACAGCTACAACAATGGCATTTACCTGACAAAATGGAAAATGCCAAGGTATGTCCTGTTCACAAAAAAGCAAAACTTATCCAGCTGGGCTGTACTGCCCCAAGCTTAATTCCCGTCCTCAGCAAAGCAAGGTTATAAGCAAGCAGCACTTCTCTAATAATCTGTTCACTGATGGTCAGTTGATTTGGTTTATTTATTGTCACATGTATCTTGCTATAAACATAAAATGAAAAGTGTTATATAGTGTCACCACTCTCTGGTACTAGCTTAAAACACAAAAAATAAATCAAAACATAGAGTATAAAGGCAGAAAAGTACAGAAATAAAGACAAAGTCCTTCTTAAGTGCTCTGTCATGGGGGTCATGCCCAGGCATGAGTCCCTTCACCACACCATTGCCGTGAAAGTTGTCACTCTTCAGTGCCAACTGACCTTGCTGCTATAAGTCCGTACTCTACCTCGCCAGACACTATTGATGCTGCCAAGTAACGCACCAGCCCAAACTCAACTCCTCCACTACCATGAGTCTGCTTTGGAACCCTCTCACCAACACAGCCACTGCTGATGCTGCCGGGTCTCCTCCTGGGCCCAAACCCATCTCTGCCTCTGCCACCACCTCCTTGAATCTGTACAGGACATAGATGCCATCGAGAACCCAAACTCACCTCCATTGCAGCAGCCGTGAGTTGGCACTTGGACTGTCTTGACAATGCAGAAGGCGCCAGGAACCCAAATGTGCCACTAAGGTCACTGCCGCAAGTCCGTGCTGCTGGCCCACTTACCGATGGCCCAAGCTCCTCATCAAGAGGTACGTAAAATGAGATAAAAGAAAAAGAAAGAGTGGAGAGGAGAAAAAAAGAAAAGCGCACAGAGTAAATGAATTCCAGGCTCAGAAGCCTGACCCCTCCACCAGCTTGCTGGAAGAGTTTTAGGTTTTAAATCTCACTAGGAAGACCAGATTTTAGACCTCATTACAGCTTTGGTACAAATATGGCCATAGCTTCTGAATGCCAAGGACTGAGGTGAGATGACCGCCCTTGACATCAAAGCATCATT
Organism: Chiloscyllium plagiosum; assembly: GCF_037043375.1. Classification (NCBI taxonomy): domain Eukaryota; kingdom Metazoa; phylum Chordata; class Chondrichthyes; order Orectolobiformes; family Hemiscylliidae; genus Chiloscyllium; species Chiloscyllium plagiosum. The sequence goes on from NW_028270148.1 coordinate 98,487,432, forward strand.
AACTAAATGTGACACCAAAGAGCTGAGAGTTTTTTTAAAAGATTTGTAGCTCGGGTTGTGGATGAGGTCGTAGGTTTGTTTGCTGAGCTGGTGTGGTTTTCTGCAGATGTTTCTTCACCTCGCTAGGTGACATCGTCAGTGCGTCTTCGAAAAAGTGTTGTTGGTCTATTCTGCCTCGCATTTATGTGTCTCTGTTTTTTTGGTACTTCCAGTTCTGTATCTGAGTGGTTTGAATAGGGGGTTCAGTTCAATGTGTCTATTGATTGAGTTCCGGTTGGCATGCCAGGTTTCAAGGAATTCTCTCACGTGTCTCTGTTTTGCCTGTGCAATGATGATTACATCATCCCAGTTGAATTTGTGTTCTTCGTTGTATGTGACATTGGAAGTGAGAGAGTGCTGCTTGTATCTGGCAGTGGTGAGTTGATGTTTGTGCACTCGTATGGCCAGTTTTCTTCCTGTTTGTCCTGTGTAGAGTTTTCCACAGTCCTTGCCGGGTATCTTGTGCTTCATCAATTGCTTCTGACCACTTTAAAGTCAGAAATGAAGGTGTTCTTTGACTCCATAATATTTACTTTAATTTGCAAATTCTCAGATGATGCAACCGCCCATGCAACGAGATCCAGATGATAGTTTAGCTTTTGGTCTCTCGTGGCGCAGTGTCGTCTCTGTACCTCTGAGCCAGGAAGCCCTGGTTCAAGCTCCACCAGCTCAAGAGGTGTGTCATAACATCTCTGATCAGGTTGGTTAGAAAATATCAAGCAACCTGGCTTGGACGGATGAGTGGCGAGCAGCATTTGTGGCACACAAGTGCCAGGCATTGATCATTTCCAACAAAATTGAATCTAACCATCTCTTACTGGCACTCAATTATATTACCATTTCCAAATCCCCCAAATTCAATGTTTTTGATTTATTTGAAGAGTGTGGACATCATTGACAATGGCCCCCATTAATTGCTTTTGGAAACGTTAAAGGAATCCAATGCTTTGAATATAACTGCGGCTAGTTATGCCATGTCGGAGGGCAATTAAATTTCAAGTAAGGTTGCTTTGGGTCTATACAAACATAATGGAGGCAGATTTCTTTACCCACGTGGTCATGTGGATTTTTACAACAATCTAGTGGTTTCCTGGTCCGCTCATCAATCCTGCCCTTTTATTCAGGTTTTATTTATTTAGATTTAAGTTCCCAGCTACCATATGGGATATGCATTCATGTCTCTGAATGAATAGTTCATGACTGTGGTATTTCTAGAGCAGTAATGTCAGCATTATTCTAATAATCCTTAATATGCTTACTGACACCATTGGCGAGAAACTTAATTGGGTCAACCAAATAAATAGTATGGCTGCAAGATCTAGTCAGGCTGGGTATTCTGCAGCAGTCTACCAACACCTAGCTTTCTTGAGCCTGTTCACCATCAACCATGCGCAAATCAAGATTGTGATATACAGTTCCAGTAATGCTCAGGAAGTTTCACTTCGCCCACGATGAAGCAGCTTCTATAAAGCTCATTTAATTAGTGCTCTATACACCTCTTTAAAATATTCACTCACTCCACCACTGCCATGGCATGGCTGCATTCTGCATCACCTACAAGTGTATTAAAGCAACTCACCAAGACTACTTGGACACTAAACCACAACCTGTACCATCTAGACATGGGCATTATGAGCACAGGACATTATCACTCTCCTCTTTGTCAAATATTGTCCTGAATTGAAATTACATTATCTTTCCTTCCTTATTGCTGGGTCAAAGCTTTCAAACTCCCCACCTTAACAGCACTGTGGGTGTACCTACAGTGCAAACTATAATGGTTCATGCAGAAGGCTCACCACCATCATCTCCAGGCTAATTTGGGATTCGCTGGTGTTGCCCGAGATGGGCTAAATCCTATGAATGATCAAGAAAGAATCTTGGAATTCCAAAACCTTTTGGTGCCCGCTACAAGAATCAAAGCAAGTTAAGATTTAATTACAGCAAGAGATTTGGAAAGTGAATGACTTATTGCAAGTGGATTACAGTACAAGTATAAATTTTGCTGTAACTCTGATGGCCTTTGGTGAGATTGCACCAGGAGTACTGTATCCAATCTTAGTCTCCTTACCCCTCTTTCAAGTGGCTGCAGTTCAGATTCACTGGACTGATTTCTCAGATGAGAAGAGTGAGTTATGAGAAACAATCAATATGTTCTATTTACTCTGGCATTTAGAAAAATGAAAGCTGGTTTCATTAAAATATATGAAAAACGTTGGACTTGTCAGTGTTAATGTTTGAAGGCTGTTTCCCCTGGCTGAAGAATTTGGAACTGGGTCCAAGATCTAAAATAAGTAGTTGGCTATTTATGACGCGTTTTGGGAATTTACTAGTCCGGAGTGTCATGGATGTTCAATTGATGAGTCTACCCAACTGAAGTTGATGAATTTTGGACACCTGAGGAAATCAAGGGATACAGAGACAGGGTAGAAAATTGGAGTTGAGGAAGATGGCATGCCACATTATTGTCGACTGGTGGAGAAGACTTCAGGCACCTTTTATGTTTCTCTTTCTATGATCCTGATTATGTGGAAAAAAACCAATTTAAGTGACTTGCTGAGGTAGTCAAGAACACTAATAATGCAGCAGTCCCTCAGTACGGTGCTGGAGTGCCGATGTGGATTATGGGCTCAAACCTCTGGAGCTGGTTGAACCCGCATTCCTCAGATTCAGTGACTAAGCGTACTCTCTGTTTTCAAGCAGAGACTGGACACTCACAACTGGAATGTATTGGGAGGTATTCAGTTCCTTCTCTCCTGTTGTTAGACTGAAATTTCACATGGTGCTGTTTCCTTTCTTTCCTCCCAAAGGATGGATCACTGGGAAACATTGATGACCTGGCTCAGCAGTGCACTGAATACTACAACACCTGCCTCAGTGAGGTGCCAGAGCAGATGGAAGAGCTGTGCACACAGAGAATCTTGGAGAATCTTGATCTGGTAAAATAAAATTTCTGTCCTCCTCTGGGAGTCCTATGTGTTTCTAGTCAGTCAAATAAGAAAAGATTCTCATGTATAGAGTGTACTTAATGACTTCAAATTATGTTAGACTGTTTCAGTCATGAAGCGGTTTAAGTGTTGTAATGTAGAAAATGTTGCAGCTAATTTATGAACAGCAAGATCCCACATTCAGCAAGAAGTGAGATTTTTTTTGAGATAGTTTAGGGCCTAAACCAGGAGAACATTGCAATACAGCAAATTCAGTTATGTTTCAGAGTCTTAGAATTAACTATTGGTTAGATTTTATCCATTTGATTTGTACTCATCCTTCCTGCACCAATTCCCCACAACAGCCAGTTTAATTCTGAATAGGTCTTATCTCTGGTGGATCCAGAGATGAATAACAGAAATGATATTCTAAAACAATTGATAGAGCCTTTTTTGAATCTTAGTGGGGGTGTCTTAAAATAGTCCACAACCAATTAATTGTATTTCAGGTGTTGTGTAGGACAGCGCAGGAGTTAGGTACCAGAACTATTAGTGCGATGAATGACTAGGTAATCACTTTTTAATACTACATGAGGAATCTATTAGGCATCAGGGAGACCACTCCTGCATTTTAAATCATGTCCACCCGAGCAGAAGCAGGGCTTTTGTTTGACAAAATATATTAGGGAGGAGAAAATGAAAATCACCTTGAGCTGAGCAATTACATCCAAGATGTGGCAGTGAGCCAGACAGTGGCGTGGTTGGCACGTACATATCTAAAGACTGCTGCCATTGCACAACATTGGCCGGTCAATGAGAAAAGTTGATTTCTGTGCCATGCTCCACTCTCCACACTCTTAACCTTCTCGAGATGAACGTGCATGATGATAGCCCACAGCACGACCTAAAAGAATAATGAAATATTTCGAGGTTAGTTGTCTTCTAGCTGCTGATGCAATTCTACACATTTTTGGAGCTTTCCTATAATTTTCTAAAGTTTAATTAGTCTATAACAAGTAGTCTGGCTGGAGTTGAAGTAAACATTTAGTGGGTAAAGCTTGGGTTTAAATGAGTTACTTCCAGATGTGGGTAACCTGGAAAGCCATCTTCTTGCAAGTGAGTCAGACTGGGAGAATGAGCAGAAGTTATGCAGAGCAGGGCAAGTTGCCGGAAAGTGGGGGTAAAGGGGAAGGAGAAGGGCTTTCAGCAGGGGGTCACTAAGTGTCGTAAAGTTGAATTCTTTAAGTTCAACTTCAACAATGCCCAATCCTTGAGATGTATTCACTTCAGTAAAAAAAAATTTGACTGAAATCAGCCAATTACTGCAGCTACAACTGATTCTTCCAAGCAGAGCAAGAATCTCATGAATTTGGCTGTCAAGGAGAAGTCAAGTTCTGACTGACTTGTTCATTTCCTTCCAGGTTGCTGTTGGATATAAGTAATTTTTTCAGGCTTGGCAGACTGTTGTTAAGAGGTTGCTGAGTGAGGGAGCTTTTATCTTTTCATTTGTCAGCGATGAGGGGACAGGGCAGACAAGAGGGTTTTTTCAGATTGGAAGCTTTCCTGTAGTGCAAGGAGGCACTGATGTCCCTAATGCAGTTTTCCCTCAAACTGCTGGTGTGTGACCACAGGCTACAATTCATACACATGAATGCCCGTTATTCTGGTATAGCTGTCATTCGTTCATTCTGCAGCAGTACACTGTGACAACTACATTTATCACACCATAGCAAACCAAAGGATGTCTACTGGGTGAACAAGTTATCCACACTTGACTGGCTCGTGACTCTTGTCTGGAACCTATGTAGATGTGCAATGTATGCTGGCAGCGAGAGAGAGAACCATGTTGCAAGAGCAGTTTGATGCAGCACACCACTAATGTTCTTAACAACAGTTCAGCTGCCTAGGTCACTTTGAAAGAGCCCTACATTACTCACTGGAGCTGTTCTCAAGATTTGTGATCTCTTGTTACACAATCTAGCCATGAAGAAGGGATAGGGTGAGATGCTGAGGAGCAAGGGAGAGAATGAATTGGAGAAATATCAAATAATTTGTGACTGCCAATAACCTAAGGCATCTCTCCCCATTCACAAGCAGTACAACGTTCTACATTTTTCCTTATCCATAACAATCAAATCACCCTGTTTGCAACAAGAGGAAAAGCACATTCTGCATTCAAATTTATCAATTCGATCTTGGCATAGTGCACAGGAATGTTTTTTAAATTTTTGGAAGCATGGGGAACTACAGTCACGGCAAATCAGAGTCGACTTCCTAACCAATTAGCTCCCCTTTTCTCCTGTAGTCAAAAGGTCACAACAATTTGTACATTTGACATTGTTACATTTGTCCTGATGAGCATAAGTCAAAAGCTTCCAAGATAGGTCACTCTTTTCAGCAAGATACAAACAAGCACATTCCCCTCGTGGTCTTTGCTAGTGCTTGCGACAAGCTGTTTCCTTAATGACTGCATTGGGAATGGTGGGGGTCGCTAAGTTCAAATTCAGAAAACTGTGGCTGGATTTGGAGAGTTACGTCCAACAGCTATAAATCTCAAAGGCCCAGATGCAAACTGCAGTATCCTGACCTGTGCTGCAGCAGGCTGGTTGACAGGCAACATCAAGGGGTAGAATGTCGGAATGGAGGGAGAGAATACTGAGAGAGTACTGTAGGTTCAAACTCAGTGGAGCCACTGCCAGTCTTCTGAGAGTAGGCTGATGGTATTGTTGTGATGCCCTGGTGAATCCTTTGAAAACTCACGTCTAGAACTATGATCAACAGTGACAGCTTCCACTTTTTTTTAAAAAAACGTGCATGGAATGTAGGTGTCCCTGACAAAACAAGCATTTAGAGTCATAGAAATGTACAGCGTGGAGACAGACCATTTGGTCCAACTCCTCCATGCTGGCCAGATATCCTAAATTAATCTATTCCCATTTGCCAGCACTTGGCTCAGATCCCTCTAAACCCTTCTTATTCATATACCTTTTAAATGTTGTAATTGTACTAGCATCCACCACTTCCTCTGGCAGCTCATTCCATACACGCACCATCCTCTGTGTGAAAAGGTTGCCCCTTAGGTCCCTTTTATATCTTTCCCTTCTCACCCTAAACCTATCCCTCTTGTTCTGGAACCCAGGAAAAAGACCTTATAATTTTTCCCTATCTGTGCTCCTCATGATTTTATAAACCTCTAAAAGGTTACCCTTCAATCTCCAACACTCCAGGGAAAACAGCTCCAATTTATCCAACGTCTCCTTATAGCTCAAACCCTCCAACCCTGTGTACGCCCCAGAATTGCATGCAATATTCCAAAAGTTTACATATAAACAAAAGGCTTTTCAAAATCCTTTTCATCTCTGGACCAAACAAGTCTGATCGGAGCTCAGCCTGGTTTATTACCTCTCTGGAGAAAAAAGTCAAGGCCAAAGTATCCTTGACTGAAAATGTGTTGCTGGAAAAGCGCAGCAGGTCAGGCAGCATCCAAGGAGCAGGAGAATCGACGTTTCGGGCAAAAGCCCTTCTTCAGGAATCCTCAAGTATCCTTGAACCAAGGAACAGCTTTTAGAAAAAGAAGGACTAGCTTTCTGACACCTTCCCCCCCCTCCCCGCCCCTTTTTAACAGTTCAGTGAATGGAGCAGCCACACTGCTAAAGTTCAGCACAACTTTCAGTAACATCCACTCAATCCCAGGAACTGTAGTCTTCCTTTATTCATCTACGGTGTGGGAAATTCCCCCATTACTTTCGTTTTCACATTTCGTGGAGCCATTTGTCCATGTCCAATAACATGGCCCAGGAAGGTGACTTGGGTTTTGGCAAATTCACTTTTAGCTAGGTTTACCACCAAGTCTGTAAATGTTCCTTCCATGAATGACTAAAAATCACCAGGTCACCATTCAGTTGGCTAATCCAGCGATAACCTTATTAATCAATCTCTGAAGTGCACTTTTCATGCCAAATGACATGACTTTGAACTGATATAGTCCATTCAGCATTACGAAAGCTGAAATTGCCTTTGCTTTCTCTGACAGAGGTCCTTGCCAGTAGTCTCTGAGCAAGGCCACCTTAGAAATGTAAGTTGCTTGTCCCATGTTTTTGATACAGTCTCCAATTGTGCAATTGGATATGCATCAGTCTTTGTAACGGCGTTGACTTTGCAATAGTCCACATGTAACCATTGGATACCATCTGGCTTTGGCACCATGACTATGGGTGAGTTCCAGTCACTGTAACTCACTTCGATTATACCACTGAGAGCACACACTCTATCTCCTGAATCTGTGCCAATTTTAGAAGTTATGCTTACAAGGATGTTGCTTAATCAGAACAGCATCTCCTATCTCTATATCATGCGCAATTAGGTTAGTACTTCCCTTTTTCTTTCCCTGTATGTCTCCTCATGTGATAGTAAGAACTCTTTCAGGTCATTTCAACTTTCTTGTGCAAGGTAACTCAATAATTTATCCCAATTTTTGACAAGTTCCTCATTGTCCAATTTGATTTGAGGAATGTCCAATTCAGAATCCTCTGTAATCATTAACACCTTTCCTCTTGCTTTCCTTCCCTGTCAAAATACCTTTTGAGCATATCCACATGACACTCACTGAGAGATTTTCTCCTTTTTGGAGTCCTTATCAAGTAGCTCACCTTACTCAGTTTCCTTTCAATTTGATACGGTCCACTAAACCTTGCTTTTAAAGGCTCACCTGTCACTGGAAGTAATACCAATACCTTATCACCTTATCCCCAATTGCAAAGTTACGAATTTGTGATATCTTAACCGCTTCCTGTTTCATTGTTTGCTGTGATACTTTTAAATGCTGTCCAGCTCTGTTTAATTGTTCTCCAAAATTTGACATAGTCCAAATGGCTGGTCTCTGAATTCTGACTTATTAATTTCTCCTTAATCAATTTTAACGGGTCCTCTTACTTCATGGCCAAAAATTAATTCAAATGGACTGAATTTGGTGCATCTCTGATGGCAAAAAGTACAAATGGAACTCCCTTATTCCAATCATCTGGATAATCCTGAGGCTAAGCCAATAACATGGCCTAGTTGCCCCACTTCCTATCCCCCATGGATTGGAATTGATTCTGGAAGCCAAACAGTGTTTTATGGACGAGCTCATAATCATCAGCCACTTCAGCTGTTAACCTTGCTGTTTTAACTCTCTGCTCTTCCACGTGAGTTTGCACTACTTCAGGAATTTTTGAATTCCTCCAAAATAATTACCTCTTTAAGGGCATGATAGGTTTGCTTGATTTTTAAAGCTCTTATCCATCAATCAAAATTACTCTGTTTAATCCTTTCAAACTCAATATAGGTCTGATCTGGGTCCCTCCTTAGATTCCTGAAACGTTGTCTGTCTGCTTCTGGTACAAGCTCATGTGAACCTAAAATGGCTTTTTTCACCTCCTCATACTCCCCAGATACCTCCTCTGATAGTGATGCCCTCACCAGCCCTACCTAAAATTTTCATTTAAATCAACAAAACCCACATTTGCCACTGGCCATTGCATTTGTTTAGCCACCTTTGCAAATGAGATGAAAAAGGCTTCTACGTCCTTCTCATCAAATTTAGGCAATGTTTGAACATACCTTAAACTCTGTTTCTGACTACCAGGGGTTTGCTCATCCTCTCTCTCTTCCTCACTAAGCCAACCCTCAGCCTTTAACTCCAGCCTTTTTAAGCTCATTTTCCTTTTTAAGTGTCAGTTTTTGAAGTTCAAAAGATCTCTCTTTTTCCCTCCTTTCTACTGCCCTGTCCTTATCTTTCCTCTAACTCAAGCTGCATCATTTACAATTTAAGTTTTGCGATCTCTACAGATTCTGATGGTTTCTCCAGCAAGATTAAATGCTGAGCTACTGCTGCAATTATTTCTCCTTTCCTCACAGAAGCAGGCAGGTCCAATTCCAGCTTCTCTGCTAATTCCTGCAGCTTGGTCTCATTCACTTTCTGCAAAACTTCCAAAGTCACCGCATGCACATCCAGAAGACTTTTGGCGACTGAGTCATTTCTATCCCAAGCTTTGTCTACTCAACCAAACCAACACCCAAAATAAAGACACTAGCATCTACCACTTGCTGTTTAAAATCCTGCAAAGAGCCCTCAGTCTGTTATGGACTAAGCCCAGACCACTCAAATCATTCTTAAGCAGGCAGCCCAGACCATAACTTTGCACTTTGTTTTAATAAGTATACAGTGAAAATTACCCAGATTAAGTTAGATGGGTTGACTATCAGGTTTAAAACAGACAAAAAAAATTCACAAAATTACGCAATGAAACACGAAGAACAGAATAAAGAACCCCGACAGAACTCAGTCTATCCAAACTAGACTTAGCGACACTGTTCCAAATATTCACAACAGTCCCAATAAGCAAACCCCCTTTAAAACACAGTACAAAAAAAGGTCAGATGCTTACAGGTTGACGTTAGAAGGGCAGAAGAAAGAGTTTCCACACAGCTTACTGTTGAACTCCCAACTAGTTCTGGACTGAAATAAACTGCTCAGCTAGAGAGCTGACCACTCCCCTTTCATTCTACAGGTCACTTCTAAAACATGACCACTTTGGCCTGAAGTTTCATCTGTTTAAATATAAACAAAAGGCCTAACAAAATCCTTTTCATCTCTGTACCAAATCTGTCTGATCGGAGTCTTGCCTGGTTTATTACCCCTCTGAAAAAATCAAGCACAAGATATTCTTGAGCCAAGGAACTTCTTTTAGAAAAAAAAGGACTAGCTTTGTGACACACTCTTTGGCCATTGGCCCATCAAGATTCCTTTGTCATCTGAGGTAACCTTCACTGTCCACTACACCTCCAATTTTGGTGTCATCTGCAAACTTACTAACTATACCTCCAATGTACCCACAAATCATTTAGATAAATGACCAAAAGTAGTAGACCCAGCACTGACCCTTGTGGCACACCACTAGTCACAGACCAGTTGGAACAAGTGGCTTACGAGCCATTTCAGAAGGCATTTAGATTCATCCACGTTATTGTGGATCTGGACTCACATGTAGATTGATTCAGATAAGGACATTAAGATTTTACAACAATTGATGACTTTCACCGTTACAAAGACATACTTTTAATTCTTGATTTGTTTATTGAATATAAATTCTCAGTTTTGTGTTGGATAAGATGGGCTCAGCATTCTGCGAAAAGCCCTGTTCAAGTTGGCATTGCACTCCACCTGAGTGGAGCCCTTTTCAGTTGAGCTCTAGCTTTTTGATAGGCCTTCTAATGGAACAGGTGTTTTACTGTGTGTATCCAGCAGATGCTCCGATAACTTGACTCATCAATATCCTCATCTGATTCCTTAGTGACAAAATTAGTGAGAGTATATAACCTCCTCCTGCAGAACACTGGCACCTATATTATCTTGTCTCCCCAGCACTTTCCTATGTGCTGTGCCCAGTCTCGCCAAAGGGAATTCTACTTTATCCAAGTATGCAAAATGTGCATAGTTTCAGTAGCTAAGCTAGTGACTGAGAGTGTAAGATTAAGGGAAGTCATCTCTATTTTCCTCCACTAGCTGGAAAGGCTCCAGTTCTTGCATTTTGCAATTGAGTAAAATTTGGATTTTGGTGAAGGGAGAGGTGTAGATGTGTGCTCACATTATCTGCAACTTCAGTGACAGTGAGGTCATGCTTGTAAAGCTAATTAGGAAATGGACACCTTACTTTTAAAGAAGTAATATTTGTGGTATAAATCTTGACTCTACACCTTCACCAAATGGATTCCAAAGATGTTCAGGTTAGGTGGATTGGCCACGGGAAATGCAGGGTTACAGGGATAGGATGAGGGTCTGGGTCTGGATGGCATGCTGTTTGGAGGGTCAGTACAGATCTGGGATTCTGTAATCTCTGAGATCATGTTGCATCTTTATTTCTTATGTGTTTTGTGTGTGTTTGCAAGGGAGGGAAAGAGTGATGGGGGAGTGGGTGTTTGTTGTGTATATATTTCAGATGTTCTGAAAATAAATGCTTATCCTTTATTTTGATTTAAACTTGTGGGAAATACTTTTTTTTCCCTAATGTCACTACTCAAAAAGACTTAAAACAGCACTCCTTAAACATACATCCTGTTATGGTCAAATGAGAGGTGAGAAGAGGGAGAAAGTTATTTCACCTCATTTCTCCCCATCCATAGCACTTCTGACTCAGAAGAGTTGAGAGAGTTGTAGGATAAGAGAAGGTTATATATGCACCTACTCTGATTATCAATTGCCTCAGTTACACAATAGGCCAGGACCTCTGCCACATCCCATGGTGTCTTCACTATGGAGATTAAATGAGATTGTGGTTATTTTAAATTAAAACACTTCGTTGAACCTTTTTTAAAAAAATAAAATCTACACAATTAAAATTCAAACCTTGTTAGGAAACTGATCAAATTTGAAATATGAATTTTCAGGCATGTTTTCTACCTCTAATTCTTTAATACTGTCTGCTATATGCATTATATTCTCCTGCAAGAAAGAGGGATAGTGTGCAGTCAGTACCGTATAATCTGTTTAATACATTGTGGCTGTCCTGATTGAATACCTGCCTGTGTGGGTGAGCTGTTTATGGGTATGAAACATTGAATAGTGTTGGGTGTGAGAGCGAAGTAAAACATGGGGTGGCACGGTGGCACAGTGGTTAGCACTGCTGCCTCACAGCACCAGAGGTCCGGGTTCAATTCCCGCCTCAGGCGACTGACTGTGTGGAGTTTGCACGTTCTCCCCATGTCTGCGTGGGTTCCTCCGGGTGCTCCGGTTTCCTCCCACAGTCCAAAGATGTGCAGGTCAGGTGAATTGGCCATGCTAAATTGCCAATAGTGTTAGGTAAGGGGTAAATGTAGGGGCGTGGTGGGTGGTGGGTCGGTGTGGACTTGTTGGGTCGAAGGGCCTGTTTCCACGCTGTAATCTAATCTAATCTAATCTAATCTAATCATTGAGTTCTGATTTGTGTTATCATTCCTATTATCCTTCCTTCACTTTCTGATGCAAGTACATGGTTGTTCCATTTGTACCAAATGAACTTACTCAAAGCTGTAAATCCACGCGTGTGTGTGTGAGAATGCATTTGCTACCATGCTTATCATGTATATTTGACATCATTGCCAGCACTTCTTGATCATCTGTATGTAGTTGCATAATCCTAATCTGAGTATCAAAAGCACTTTATGTTTGTTGATTGTCTTAATTGGACACACCTCTGATTTAAAGATAATGTGTTTCTGCAAGCATCACCAAAAGGATTTTGTTTACAAGGGATTGTTTCTGAGGTGTAGTTGTCCTCTGGCCTACTCAAGGTAATGCATAGTTGCCATTCTCTTACTGCTTTATCTTGACTGACGCCAGATGTAATTTTAGCTTAAAGATCAGGGTAACAAAGTGGTGCATCATATAGGTGTGCAACTGCATTATTGAACACTGCTTGGAGATGTATTCAAATTCAAGCCAAATGTAAACAAATGAAAGCAAGAAAGAATTTTGATTTTTATAACCGCCTTTCAGTGTGGCAAAGCAGTGTAAAGTTCATAGGGTAGCTTTGAAGTGAAAAAATCATTATGTATGAAACATAGCATCCAGTATATATACAGTGAGGCCCTACAAATAATGAAAGAAGAAACAGATTATTTAGTTTAGTGATGTTGGTTGAAGGATAAGTATTTGCCTGGCCACCGAATAGTGCCACCTGAGGGGACAGACAGAGTTCAGTTTAATATCTTATCTGAAAAACCACAGCACAGGGTGTATCATCCTAAAATAAAAACAGAAAATGCTAGACAAACTCAGCAGCAACTCTCATCCGAAGAAGGGTCACAATGGGACCTCCATTGTTAACTCTACCTCTCTCTTTCCACAGCTTGTGCCAGACCTACTGAGTTTCTCCAGTACTTTGTTTTTATTTCCAATCTTCAGCATCCTCAGTACTTTGCTTTCATTTGAGTATCAACTTAATTTTGTTCGAGTTTGAACACACAACCTTCTGTCTCGGGAGTAAGTGTGCTGTCTACTTAGATTACAGTTAATATCCATGGTGTAGCAGTAATATAAATGAATAAATTACTTGTTAATTCTGTCCACTGGTTTTAGTGTTTTCAAAAGCTGGCAAGTATTCCAAAAACATGACAGAACAAGATCACTTTTCCTGAGTATGTCACACCAGACTTTCTAGCATATTGAAATGCTGATCACATGGGCATTTGCAAACTCTCATGCAAGCTATCTCAAAGAGTGAGTTTAAAGCAAGATAAAGGATATGCTGCAAAAACACGGCTGGAAATACTTGAATTGGGCAGCTTCGTTGGGGAGAGCAACTCTGTTAACCTATCTTCAGAATTCTAATTTAATTGCTTCTCTCCTCACAGCCCCTTTCTGATCTGTCCAGCATGTCCAGTATTTTCTATTTTAAGTTACTAACATCTCCAGCATTCTGCTTTTTTACTCAGTGAGATGCCACGTCCCAAATTATTATAAGGGTTTGTGTCCAACCAATCGTGCTTGAGGGGGCACTTCCTGTTCAGCATTGAATCATTAAATTGTTGTCACAAGCAGATCTTGAAATTTAAAACCACAGAACCCACTTCAGCAGTCAGACTGCTATGCAAGTTGGGAAGCAGTGAATGCTTGGCTATCAGTGCAGGCACTGTTCAGCTTCTCAGTTGCTGCCATGAACAGTTAGCCAAGGTTTTGTGTTCAGGTCTCCAAAGTGAGGCTCAAACCTACAACCTTCTGATCCAGAGGTGAGAGTGGCATTGGTGGAGGCAAATTTGACAACTGGGCAATTTTGGACAAAATGGATGCTGAATCCGAATACTGACCTTCAGCAAATGCTGCCAGTGATATCGGTAATTACATTCCCATCCTTTTCCTGTTCCATCTTTCCCTGTGGATGTTCAACAGTTGCACAGATTTCCTTTTTCCTGTCACAGCCCTGTTAGACTGTTTAATTAAATTCCAGCTGTTCCTTGCTTCACTCTACGTCCTGCTGTCTAATATTGATTTTCCCTTATGTTTTTAAGCGCTAATGCAATGTAGGTGTCCATAATTGCCGCTTGAGCTGACTGGTCTGTTAGACCATTTCAGAAGACAATTAAGTGTTGTTGTAGGTCTGGAGTCACACGTAGGTCAGGTTGGCAGATTTCCCTCTGGAAGAAAATGTCCTTCCCTAAAGGACATTGCTGAATTAGATGGGTTTTTTAAACAAACACAGTTAGTATTATACCAGCTTTACAATTAGATTTTTTTAAAATTTGAATTTCACCATCTGTCATGGCAGGATTTGAACCCATATCTCTAGAACATTAGTTTGGGAATCTGAATTACCAGTTCAGTGACATTACCACTGCACCATTGTCTCCCCCCTGCTTATCCAGCAATGTAGGTTGCTGGTGTCTCACCATTTCCAGCAGACTTGAAGCAAATCAATTGATTCCTATTCACACACAGTTACCCAGATGAAATTTCATACTGGTTTCTCCACTGTGAATAAACGAACATCACTGTGAGGGCGATACTGTCTTTCAGCTGCGATGTTAAACCAAGGCCTTGTTCACCTCTCAGGCAAGCGCAGGATACAAAAAATAAATGCTGGCTGTATTTTGAAGAAGTGCAGCTGAGTTCCCATCTTTGTATTAGTCAATGTTTATCCCTTAAGCAACATGACTAAAACAGATTATCTGATCCTTGCTGCTTTGGGATCTTGCTGTGCATGAATCAGTCACATTTCCGAAGTTGAACTCTGTACAATCCGGCAGTAGCACAACTAGTTTTGAGCGAGTGTTTTAAAATGCAGATTATGTCTGCCTTTTTAAAGTGAAGATTTTGATTTAAGGTTAAACCCTATGTAAGTGATTCAGATCCACTCAGACCAGTAATGAGAAATCTTTACTGTCTCTTATTATGAAAAGTCCCATCCCTGTAATTAAGTTTTCAGACTTGTCTCTGTTGATAAACAGGATGCAGTAGCTCTACTGATTCTAGCCTGTTTTGCTCTTGACTTGGCTGTGATAATTTTGGATTGGAAAAACTGCCACGTTTTACTGATTTACAAAGACTCCATGTGTTCTGATTTTAGGAAAGCTCTGTTGCCAATTCACCATCACCACAGCTGCTGCCCGAATCTTCAGTGAGTACCGCTTCCCTTCAAATCCTCCTGGAAATTGTCCAGGAACACAACACTTTATTAAATTCATCCTGTAATTTCAATACAGCTATTTTTTTTCTTTTTAGCAGTGACTGACTTTGAATTTGTTTCCCAGGAATCACGTGCCTTGGGGAGTGCGGTGTCAACACCAGAGAGCGAGAGAGAGTAAGTGATGTTTACAGCACTGGACAGAATCACTGAAACACTTCCTCACTTATATTTTCAGA
This sequence comes from Chiloscyllium plagiosum, assembly GCF_037043375.1. NCBI lineage: Eukaryota > Metazoa > Chordata > Chondrichthyes > Orectolobiformes > Hemiscylliidae > Chiloscyllium > Chiloscyllium plagiosum. The sequence continues at coordinate 98,502,774 of NW_028270148.1, forward strand.
TAAATATTCTGCATCGCTAAGTGTTTGCAAGTGGTGTTTCATTCTCTTAACACAAGGAGCATGTTTGTGTCACTGTCTCCACCCTTCTTTCTGTATGTCTGACAGCCACATAGCCAGAATGATGAGTCAGCTTCATTACATAATTCAAACTTATCCAGGGCAAAGGCACTGGGTTATAATTACTTGCGTTTATGAAATATTTAACTCTATCACAGTGTATTCCAGATCATCGTGACTCTCAGCATTTTTTAAAACAAAAAGCTCCTCTTCCCACTGGTGCTTTGGCCAAAGTTCTTCAAAGTTCAATCTGTGCCCTCTGTTCACTTAACTACCTGCTAGTGGAAACAGTTTCTCCCTCTTCAAAACCCTGCATATTTTTAAATGTGCTTATTATTAATCCTGTCTGATGAAAAGAGGGCAGTTCTAGTTTTGTAAGTGAACAGAAGTCCCAGTTCCCTGGTATCATTTGAATGATCTAGTCCATATCCTTCACCTTTCTAAAGTAAGGTTCCCCAGAATGATGTTTTAATTTATTCTGTCATTACTTACCTCAGTAGTATATTTAGTTGCTTGATACAGAACTTGAGTATTGGCAAAATAAAAGACCTGCAGTCAAAGCTTTACATTTTGCACTCATCAGGATAGACACAAGAACACGAAATTGCAAAGGGGAGTTTATACAGCAAGAAAAAAGAATGCTAACTGGTTACCAAGTGGTCTCTGGTTGAAGTGTTGACATGGTAAATGCACCAGAGATCCTTTATTATTCCAAGCTTTTGTTTAAATTTTAAGGAAGTCAAGCTGGCTCTGGCTGAGGCATTGCCATGGGAATAGGTATTTTAATTTTTTGCGCTCTACTTTTCAGGGATGTCCTTTCTCTGCCTCATTATTTACCATCTTATTTGTCCACCCTCTTATAATTTAGGTTCAACCTGACCCATCTGTGCAAGTTCCCGCAACAACTTATCTCACTTTGTGTTCTTGGAAACTTATGCCTTTACTGTATCATTCTGGTCACATTGCTTGATTTGCTTCTCCTTAATTTGTCCACCATTTGTAACTAGTATTTTCTTTGAGTGTCCCACTCCACTTGCAACTCAGTCTAAATCTGACTGATCATACTATTGTGCACAATTTCCAGTCAATACATTCCAAGGCCACTGCTTTTCCCTTCCCACCTGATTTGTTCATATCTCTCATCCTGGTGCATTATTTCAACAGACTGAGAGTATGTATTTCCTACAACTGAATGTTTAGATGTGCAGTGTCTATCTTTTCCTTGTGAGTAAACCAGCCATTCTTCAGTGCTATATCGTTACCCTTGAATCCTCTCCCAAATCTTTCAATACTTGGTTCTGTTAAGAACAAAAGCTGCCGGGTTGCAATCTTTGCTCCTGTCCTTCCCAATCCCCTGTGTTCACTCATCTTTGTTTCCCTATTCTTCTCAACCTGCCAGGTGACCATTCTCTGCAATATGTCTCCCAGAAATCCTGAGAAGTTCGTCCTGACTCCAAGCAATTCACATTACTGTGATTTTTTTCACAAATTGGTCGACACTTGTGGTTTCAGTTGTACTCTGTCTTGGTACAAAACACATTTTATCTGACCACGTTAACTTTCTTACCTTCTCTGGACAAAAGGAGCATCTGATTCAGTGGGGCAATCCTTTCACACAGAGGGTGGTACGTGTATGGAATGAGCTGTCAGAGTAAGTGGTGCAATATTTAAAAGGCATTCGGATGGGTATATGAATAGGAAGGGTTTGGAGGGTTATGAGCCAGGTGCTGGCAGGTGAGATTAGATTGAGTTGGGATATCTGGCATGGACGGGTTGGACCGAAGAGTCTGTTTCCGTGCTGTACATCTCTATGACTCTATAACCACAGATGCTGGAGCTCTGAAACAAAAAGAGAAATGGCTGGCAAAACCCAGCAGGTCTGGCAGCATCCATGGGAAGAAAGCAGAGTTAACATTTCAAGTCTAGTGACTTCGTCAGAACACACTTTATTAGCATTCTGATTCATTTATCCATGATGAACAGATTTGTTCATCAAAAAGTCCTTGAACTGCAGGCTTCCATTACTCATTTATCTATTTATGTAGCTCTTCTAATAAAATTAAATGGTTTGCATACTGACACATTTTTATTTCTTTAAACAGACATTTGATTTGCAAGTCAAGCTCGGAGGATGGGTCAGTTGGTGAGTATTATTTCATTTTGGGAATTACTGATAAATTGTTTGACAAAAAGATTCTCCATTTTCCTTTTTCATCTATCAATCAATCCACTTCTTTATTCATGTCTGTCTATTTACATGTCTGTTCATCCGTTTGCTAGCTATCTATTTGTTTAATTAATTTTATTCCTCTATTTGCCTGACTACCTACATATTTATTGTCTATCACTCCATTTGTCTACAGCTACATTTCTGTATCCATCTCTGTCCTGTTCTTTATCTGTCATTCTCTTCTCTAGATGTTTACTTGTCTATCATATATTTGTCTATGGGTTTGCATATTTTTTCAGGGTTTTTATCTTATCTACTGATTGGCATTCAAACTATTTGTTAATCTTTTATCCCTATTTATGCACCTCTCTCTTATTCTAATTTTCTTTATCCACTTTATGTCAATATCTATCTTATTTCACTTTCTGTAGTTATCTTTCTAATCGTTTCTCCCTCTATTTGTGGATGTCTCTCTACATCTATAATGAGTGAGAGTCTTTTTGGGTATATCTATTTTTCTCTCTCTCTCTGTAAATATTTTATTTGACCCACGTTAAATCCGACTCACTGTCACTACATCATTCCATCCACAGGACCTGCACTGGGTTCAAATTCCAAACCATGTCCTCAATTCTCCTTTACCTTACTCACAATGTACTTCAGCGTTTATGCCACTTAATATTCACAAATTAAGTCATTTCCTTCCTTTGGTCTGTCTGGTCTCTTCCTCTTGCTCTTTGTTGGTACAACCTGGGTTGGAGTTCTCCTTTGAACTTTAGCTGCCTTGATACATCCTGAGATTATCTTGTAGGGTCTGACAGGCATGTCCAGGGCCAAAAGTAACTATCAAAAAGGTGATGTTTATATGTTTGAGAGATAATTGGATGAGAACTTGACTGGGTGTACATGGGGAACAAGTAATCACTAAGGAGGAGTGGTTAGTGTGAGAGTTGGAATAAAGACCTGACTAGAAGAATATATACCTGAACTCTGCCTAACCAACATTTAACTTCTGATGTTTAACAGTTTTCACCCTTTCTTAAAAGTCTATTCACCAAAATCTTATTGATGTCTCAACCTTTGCCCCAACCCTGTGAAACACCTTGGGGTTCTTAATGTGTAATATGAATATAAATTTTACTCCCTAATCTGACCAAGTCAAGAAGACCCAGTAGAATATAAAAACAAGGAGGTTTTGCAACAGCAAAGTCCTGGTGAGTAGACAATTGTGCTGTAAAGAGTTATGGCTCTGACACTTTAGAAAGGATATATTCAGTACTTGAAGGAATGCAGAAAACTTTGTCCCTTGATCCAAGAATTAGATTATGAATCAAGATGAATAAATTAAGCTTGTAAATGTGGAATATTGATGAGGATTTTGAAAGGAATTGACAAACCTTTTTGGTTTGTGGGGGACGTAAGGACAAGGGAGCATAATCTTAAATTGAGAGCCAGATTATTATAGTGAAATGTTTGCATATAATACTGTAAAAGTATGGAACGTACTGCCACAAGAGGTAGGAAGTGCTGGCAGCATTAATACTTTTAAATGTTTGTTAATTGAGGCTGTGAGGCATCAGGAGCCAAGTTGGGCGGAGTTAGGATACAGATCAGCCATAATCTCATGAAGTAGTGAAACGGGTTTAAGGGTTGAAGGGGCCTCTCCAGTTCCTATGAACACCTCAGGACTCGGGTGCCTGAGCCCTTGAGTCCCAAATCTTTCTTGACATGACCCAAAGTAACCTGGTGTTGCAGTTGAATTGGTGGAGAGGATAAATTGGGGGCTGACGAGTCAATATCCTGTGGAAATGAAGGAATGGTTCAAACACCTAATTATGTACTGTCAATCATGGAGTGAGACGTTCACCTTTACTGCAGTTAATAGTAGGTTTGTATATTGTTCATGTTATTAGTCTAGTAATTCAGAACCTTGCACTAATAATTCACAGAATGCATTCAACTTTCAGAGTAATTGGGTTCTGTTTTAAAATTCAGGACAGAAAAGTCTGGTAACAGTAAATGTCATCATGAAGCTTTTGGATCATTGTAAAAACTCAACTGGCTTCCTAATGTCCTCTAGGGAATGGAACCTGCTGTTTTTAACATTGTTTGGCCTACCTATGTTCTCAGTTGCACAACAATGCCTTCTGAATTGCTGTAACCAACCACTGAAGACTGTCCTGCCTAATCAGGGTAAATATAGGACATGGTACTTCCAAACTTGGGGCAGGGTGAACATTGGTACTGAGCTTGGTCCTCAGGTCACGGTAAACCAACAATGCCACAGGAAGTGGCCATATTTTGTTCAGACACATGAGACTTTCTGTGGGCACAAATTTGAATGTTAAGATTAGTAAGTAAGAAAAATAGGGAAAGAGTTCAGTACAGTTTGACTATTTTGTGTTCTTCTTACAGGAAGTAGTGACTGCAAAAAGAAAAATAAATCCTTTTGGCAGGGATTTCGAAAAACACAGAAAGGGAATGCAGTGCGGGAACTGTGCAAAGGTAAAACTGTTATGGAGGGAGTTCTCATTCCTGCTTGTATTTGTGCCAACTGTGCAATGGGGCAGGAACTTGAGTTTAAAGCCTCATTGTTAGAGTGCCAATCCTTTGGGATTGTCCTGGGATTTCCATGAATTAAAGATTAATCCCCTGGATACTGCTTCAAGCCTCTCCCAGGAGGTATTGAATAAAAATGCAGCATTTAAGTTGCTTTGAATTTTTTTATTAATTATAGGTTAAAGTTGGAAGGAAAAAAATACTGCTCAACTGAGAGGAGCAGATGGAGGTATGATATCATTTGATGAACCCTCCAAGTTCAGTAAGAATTGGCAATCCTACCTACTGGAAGCTATAGTGGAGATCTTTCCTGTAATAAACACAGTTGCAATTTCTAGTGCTTGGATACATCCCAGAGTTTGGTGTCATTCTCCAATCACCACTGGATCTGTACAAAGCATATCTTTAAATTATTTCATTATTCATTCATGGGATGTGGAGATTGCTGGCTAGACCAGCATTTACTTCCCTTGAGAAGTTGTGGTGAGCTACTGTCTTGAACCACTGCAGTCCTTGGGATGTAGATCCACTTACGCTATTTTGAGGAAGGGAACTGCCCAATATCCAGATAAACAGGGTGAAAAATGGGGAGTTAAACTGACATCACATTCCCCTAGCATCATTATTTGACTAACTGGAATATAACAGATGAGATATATGATCAACAGTAAACAAATAGAGATAGGACATAGAGCAGTACAACACAGTACAGGATCTTCGCCCCTCAATGTTCTGCTGACCTTTTACTTACTCTAAAATCAGACTAACCTACATACCCTTCATTGTACTAACTTCCATGAGCCTATCCAAGAGTCACTTAAATGTCCCTAATATATCTGACTCTACTACCACTGCTGGCAGTGCATTCCACGCACCCACCACTTTCTGTGTAAAGAACCTGCCTCTGGCATCTCCCCTAAACCTACCTTCATATCCCTAAAAATTATGTCCCTTATGATAGACATTTCCACCATCGGGAAAGGTCTCTGACTATCCACTCTGTCTATGCCTCTTAACATCTTGTACACCTCAAACAAGTCACCTCTCATTCTCCTTCACTGCAGTGAGAAAAGCCGTAGATCCCTCCAGCCCAGGCAGCATCCTGGCAAATCTCCTCTGCACCCTCTCTAAAGCATCCACATCTTTCCTATAATGAGGTGACCAGAGCTGAACACAATATTCCAAGTGTGGTCTAACCAGGGCTCTATAGAGCTGCAGCATAACCTCTTGGCTCTTAAACTCAATCCCCTGCTAATGAAAGCCAACACACCATAGGCCTTCTTAACAACTTGGGTGGCAACTTTGAGGGATCTATGAACATGGACCCCAAAATCCCTGTGCTCCTCCACACTGCCAGGAGTCCTGCCCTTAACCCTGTATTCTGCATTCAAATTTGACCTTCCAAAGTGACTGACTTCAATTTTCCAGGTTAAACTCCATCTGCCACTTACCAGCCCACTTCTGCACAGTGTCAGTGTCCCGTTGCAACCTACAACAGCTCTCCACCAACATTTGTGTCATTGGCAAACTTACTATTCCTCATCCAAGTCATTTATAAAGATCACGTAGAGCAGAGATCCCAGAACGGATCCCTGTGGAACACCACTGGTCATTGAGTTCCAGGCTGAATACTTTACATCTACCATCACCCTCTGTCTCCTATGGGCCTGACAATTCTGTATCCAGACAACCAGATTTCCCTGTATCCCATGTCTCCTTACTTTCTGAATGAGCCTACCATGGGGAACCTTATCAAATGTCTTGCTAAAATCCATGTGCACCACATCCATTGCTCTACCTTCATCAGTGTGTTTTGCCACATCTTCAAAGAATTCAATAAGGTTCATGAGGCATACCGCGTGTCTCGGAATCCTCTCCAATACTTTGCCCACCACAGGCGTAAGACTGGTCTGTAATTGCCAGGATTATCCCTAATGGTGGCCTTTACCAGGCTAAGGATAGATAAAAAGTACAGGACAGATTTATTTAACATCATACTAAAACATTTTGATTTACTTGTTTAAAGTGTTTGGTTAAACAGTGACAGACTTAATGATAAGCATTGTGTCCTGCTCTAACCTACCCCAGTGTATGTGACTTTCCTATGTGATATGTAGAGCTAGATCTGGACCTCTGTTAGTTTCTGACCAAAGAATGGTGTATTCTGGTCAGCACTGCAGCATGAAAATTAGTACCATGCGCATCACAAAACTGCAGCATTTTAATGAGTTTACCACCATTTTAAAAACATAATAGCCTTATTTTAAAGGAACAATTAGCTAAATGACACTTTCTGTGCTGCAAGATTCTATGATGATTTACCTAATTTGTTTTTGGTTACGGGAGTTTAAAAACCCTTGTTTAGTTTTCGCTCCTCTTCCACTGAGCTTGTTTGGCAGGTCATCTACTGAAATCATATTATCAAAGCTCTTGAATAACAATAATTCTTTGTTTTCTCTCTCTCCATTGCCCCAAATCCAATTTTTTTCTTATTGACTTTTTAAAGGCGATGATGTTGGATTTGTGGCCAGTGAGATTACCATGAGTGATGAGGATCGCATTGAACTGATGATGATGGTCAAAGAAAAGATGATAACGATAGAGGAGGCACTTGTTAAGGTAATACAGACACCTCTTGCCCAGGTTAATCTAACTGATCGCCATATTAGCCAACTTACTTTACGCACTGTTTTCTTAACAGCTACTGAGTCAGAAGGTTGTGTGTTCAAAGCCCAGTCCAGAGATTTGCCTCAGACCTGATTTGTTTGTTGTATTTTGGGTAATTACGCTTGCTTTTATATTTTACTGTGTGTTATTGAAATGATAAAAGAAATGAGTTTAGATAGCAGCAGAATGACGGTAACTTTGGATAACTTTTAGTGGAAATTCTGATGTTATTTCCACAGGTAATTCCAGATCTAAATGTTAGATTTTACCACCATTTTACTACCATTTCCATCTGTGAGAATAGACTCAGGGATCTGTGAGGCAATTCTTCCAGGCGTGGTGCTTTCTAACCTGGAATACTTAATTCTGTTGTTCTCTGCTGTTATGGATATGTACTAATCAGCAACATTGCATTTATAGGACACCTTTCAAACTCTCAGAATACAGCCAATGGAGTGCTTGGTAAGTGTCATTGCTCTTGTGTTGTAGGAAAGCAGCAGCAAATTTTCAGAATGCAAGTTCCTGCAAACAATCCCTAAGTGATTCAGCTTGGAATATATGTGCCTAAGTCTCTCAAGTGGGAAGTGAAGCCACAACCTTCTGACTCAGAAGGAGTGAAATACTATTGAGCCAAAACTAATTCTAATCGTTATTAATGAAACTCAGAGTTTGATCTTTTATTCCTGGGTTTTATTACTCACAAGGAAAGTTGACTATGACTTATTTTCCAGCTCAAAGAATATGAATGCCACAGCAGGCTGTCCCTGAGCATGGATTCAACTCAATCAGCAGGTGGCGCACATGAGCCATGGGACGAGTCGTCTGATGGTGGTGTGAGTAAAGTTTGTTTTAATACTGGGAAATACTTTGGAACAAAAGACATGCCTTCATATTGCATTTTCATAGCGTCAGACATCTCCATAAATGGAACCATAATAGGTTTAGAGAAACTGTCTATCAAGAAATACTTTTTTTTGCAGCCTTATTAATCTGCACTGCTACTTCTGATGATCTGTGTCCCCCTAAATGCCTTGGCTTCTCTCCTCCATTAAAACTCATCTCACAAGTATGCAATTTGTTTTCTTTGTGTCGAAATGCATTGCCTGACCGTTATCTATATTGAAATTCATTTCCTGATTACGCATTCTGCAAATTTATTAATTCCTTCTTGTATTTTGTCTGATTTATCATCTGTATTAATTATGTCATTGAAATTGGTATCATCCAAAAGCATTAAAATTGGATTTTCAAATCCCACAGCCAAACTAGCGATGGAAATAATGAACGATGGTGATCACAGCCTGTAGAACACCACTTCCCACCTTTTTATCAGTTTGAATACCAACCCTTTACTCCTACTCCATCCGGGAAATAACTCCACATGCAATCTGCTCCTCATCCCAAACTCCACACGATCTGGCCATCATCCTTTTGGGGCAGCACGGTGGCACAATGGTTAGCACTGCTGCCTCACAGCGCCAGAGACCCGGGTTCAATTCCTGCCTCGGGCAACTGTCTGTGTGGAGTTTGCATGTTCTCCCTGTGTCTGCGTGGGTTTCCTATGGGTGCTCCGGTTTCCTCCCACAGTCCAAAGATGTGCAGGTCAGGTGAATTGGCCATGCTAAATTGCCTGTAGTGTTAGGTGAAGGAGTAAATGGAGGGGAATGGGCCTGGGTGGGTTGATCTTTGGAGAGTTGGTGTGGACTTGTTGGGCCGAAGGGCCTGTTTCCACACTGTAAGTAATCTTTAAAAAAAAGTAATCTAAATCTTTAATCTATTATGCGGTACTCCTGGAAGATTTTTTTTGAAAATCCAACTGTGTTAAATCTATTGCATTATTCTTGCCTTCTCTTTCTGTCACTTATTTGAGGAATTTTTAAAAAATTGGTAAGCATATTGTTCCTTTTTGAAAGCTGTGACTAATTCTGGTTATATTTTCAGGTCCAGATGTTTTCCCTAAAACAAAAATTGAGGCTTCCATTTATTTCTAACTGCTACTTGTTCTATGGTTCTATGGACTTGTTGTATCAACCTCGTTAAATATTGGAATAATATTAACAACCTATTCCCATTGTTAATCAATTTACAGTCAGTTCCGCTCGAATGCGGTTGTTCCGTTCTCGTGCAATCTTGTGTTATAAGAAAATCATGTAGTAGCAGCACCTTTTAAACTAATAGGGCCGGAATCACGTTATAACCAATACACACTTCAAAACTTTGCACTTATAAACAGTGTCCCCTATTTGTCAATTGTGTTATAGCAAATTTGTGTTACCGAAATGCATATTATATCAGAACGACCTGTTTATATCTGCTTGTATGAGAGTGCCTGCTACCTCTACCCTGATTTTTTTTTCTTTTTGTTATTGTAGTCTATTCAAATCTATGGGTTTATCTTCTCTAGGTCTGATTAGTTTTTCAATTATCTCCCTCTTTCTAAATCAAATGCCATTGTCTTTTATTTAATCTAATTTTCTAATGTCATGTTTCCCTCGTTAGTCTACCTTTCATTAATGTGAAGAATATATTCTGTTATTATTACCTGAGAGTTTCTCTTACACATTCTATAGTTTGTTTTTATTGATTTTTGTGAGATACCAGCATTTATAGCCCATCCCTCATTGTCTGGGAGAAGGTGCTGTGCGCCACTGTGTTGAATCTTTTATAGTTGTGTCCTGTTCAGGAGGATTTATATAGACTTTGACCACTTTGTTTTTAGTTTTCTAAACTTTATTTCTTTCCCTGCAATCCCCATTCTCACCCTTCATTATTTACTTTGTACTTTGGACTTAGTTTATCTCTTTTCCTTAAGGTGCAATATTAGTGTTATTTGTCCATAAAGTTGCATTGGTAGTTGTCACTGCCCCTCCCCCCCCACCTGCCCTCTGCCTTCTCACTCTGCTGCCCCCCCCCCCCACCTAGTATCTCTGCCCTCCATCCTTTTCCATCACCCCTCCACCCTCTCACTTTTTCCCTGTCCATTCAGCCTCCACGCTTTCTTCTGACCTACTTATCCCTTTGTCCAGTAAGCCTACACATTCCTTCCCAGTCACATTTGAAAGCTATATGTGTCTACCATGAGCTTCTTTCTAATCTGTAAAATTTGATTTCTTACCAATCCAAGACCCCAGGAGCCACTAATTACAGTATAAACAGCTGCTACCATCCGTTAGGGCATGGATATATATTCAACACGGCACATTTGATTCCATGAATCAGAAAGAGCTCTCAAATTAACTTCATCTTAAACTAAATCTTCATTCATTCCCACCTGTTCAGATATGGGAGCAGCTAGATGATGATGTCCAGGAGGTGAAGTTCAAGAGGTTCCACAAGTTAGTTTCTTCAAAGCGCAGATCAAAAAAGAAACTGATGAAAGTGGATGAACTGAAGACTTCATCTACTGGAGGTGAGCGGGGGGATATTCCATTGAAGGTTTGATATAATCTGACATAATGTATGACCAAGAATCAAATTATTATTCTGATTAAGAACCTAATTCGTACCTTAAGTGGAACCAGCTGTCACCCTAAGGGTAACTATTCTTCAATCCAAACAACACCTTTTACCAATGAGAAAAGCAAAATACTGTAGATGCTAGAAACTTGAAATAAAAATAGAAATGCTACGAATGGCAGGTCAAGTAACTGATGTGAGAGAGTCAGACAGAGTTAGCATTTCAGTTCAGTGACTTTTCAGTCCAAAACCTTTTACTTCACCTTTGTTTCCTGACCATCAGCCAACTTTCTATCAATGTGGCTTTATTTCCTCTTAGCCTATTACAGACCTCTTCCGCAATACTACTTCAAACGCTTTTGAAAAGTTTGAGTACATTACCTCTTAGTACATTTCTTCAGAAATTCATCTTACCACTTTCTAAAAAGAAAAGCTCTAATTAAGCCTGTTTAACATGATTTGGCTTTAACAATCCATGCTGGCTGTCTTTCAGTTGATCAGCGTACTTCTTCATTCTCACTATTTTTATCTCTGATTATAGATTCAATGGGTTGCCCTCAACTAATGCTGGACTGCTCGTCTACTATTGGCTTAATCTATCCTTTAAGTGCAGATGTTATGTTGGCCAATGTAGAATTGAAAAGCTGTGACCAAAGTACCTTCTACTTGCTCTGTGTCTTTATCTGGACCGACTGACTGATGCACCATTATGTTAAATGTTCAGACTATTCCCTTTTTATGATGGATGCTTTTCTAATACAATTCAATTCAAACTTGCGCCATTGTAGCAAGAAAGCAAAAATCCTATGTTGTATGACCTATTCAGAATCTGGCTGGGAGAAGATAAAAGATGAGAACTAACCCTGAGTTTGAGTTGACTCACTTCCATCAATAATCTGGAGCTTTAAGTTTTCAATATTACCCTTAAAATGGCTTGAAGTTGCTGGATGTTCTTCCATCTGGGTTAGTTCTCATCTGTCAGTTATTACTGCAGTTGGAGATAAGGGTAGTTGATCAATTGCATTTGTTTAAACAAGTTTAAACAAAGCATAATTTCATCATAAGTCTGTAGTGTTATGATGCTGACTCACCAACCTGCTCCCTTTGAATGTACCTCCACACATGGAATCATTTCCATTATCCTTTAGTATATATGAAATTTCTTTGAGTACATGCAGTGACGCTCTAGTCCTCCCTCCACCTTCACATTTATGAATAATTGGGCTTGCATCATGCATTGAGGTTTAGGAGGAAATTTGCTTTGAAACTTGTTATATTGGAATATGTAATTGACTATGAAGTACTTTCAGGAAAAGAAACACATTCAGGTAAAGAAAAGCATCAGATAAATCAAGTCAGTACTTTTTAAAAATTAGAACTTCAGCAATTTTATAAAGCAACATCTGTAAAGGCAGGTTCTGTTATATATGGTGTTGGAGTGCTGTCCCTTTACAAAAGCCAGTCATGTTGGGTCCAGTTTAGAACCAGCTATGATGGTGTGAGCAGTGTCAATAAAGTGTTAGTTCAGATTTACAATTTGTCCACCTTTGGAACTAGGAATTATGTACAAGGTGGACAAATTGTAAATCTGAGCTAACACTGCTCACACCATCACAGCTGGTTCTAAACTGGACCCAACATGACTGGCTTTCGTAAAGGGACAGCACCCCAACACTATACATAACAGAACTTGCCTTTACAGATGTTGCTTTATAAAATTGCTGAAGTTCTACTTTTAAAAAAGTACTGACTTGATTTATCTGATGCTTTTCTTTACCTGAATGTGTTTCTTTTCCTGAAAGTACTTCACAGTCAATTACATATTTCAAAAGTGTTTTCAAATGTTTAACACAAAAATAGCAGGAGCACTTTGCTATTTATGATAACTTGTTGAGTGCAAGGAGATAAGTGACCAGATAGTCTGATTTAGTGATGATGTTAGAAGAATAAATCTGTCCAGAACACGAGAGAGAGCTCCCTTGCTATATTTCAGTATTGTGCTGTGGGGTCTCTTGTGTTCCGCTGAAAGGACAGGCAGGTCCTCTGTTTAACATCTTAGCCAAAAGATGGCACCTCTAAAAGCACAGTATGCCCTGAGTGCTGTGCTGAGGTATCAACCTCGATAATGTGCTTCAGTTTCAGGACTGGAACTTGAACCCACAATCTTCTGTCTCAGGTGTGAGCACCTGCATTGAGCCATGAATAAATTTTAAAGGTAAAATGAGCAGATTGTTGCAATGTAGTCCTTTTTGTAAGGCTGGAAAACGACTTAGTGTTGTTGGCATTTTGAATGTGGCCACATGCAGACTTAAATGCCTAATCAGTGCAAGAACCTCCTTAAATAGCCCAAGGTTGTAACGTTTCTAATGTAGTTAAAGTTCCAAACCTGCACCATACTCTGTTGTTGTCTATGCTACAGCCCTTTTTGGCATCACATCATTACTACAATTATTTAATATATGTAAATGTGGCATGTAATTCTTGCTATTTTAAAGTATTGTCATAATTAGAAAACTGCGAGTGTTGAGACTATGTACTCTTAAAATGTTGGTATCATAATATGAGTTTAAACAAGCAGATGATCTTGAAAGCAAGATTCTCGCTGTCTTCACCAGAGAATCTCCTTCCATCTGCATGCTTTTGTCAGGTAGGGTCCTATTCAATGCTAAACAAGTCAAGCCTCACGTCTTGCATAAGTAGCTGACTCCTGTGCCAGAAAGTTACTGTCAGCTGCTTGTTACTTCAGAAAACTACCACTCTGGAAGGTGGCCATAAATGTTTTACTGGAGGTAAGATCTTGGAGGAGCCAGAGATTTAAGTGAGTCACTGTTTAAAATACTGTGAACACTCAGTCAACCTGTCAGCAGAATCAGAGACAGTGTTTCAGAATACTGGTCTTTCATTAGAGCTTAATTTAAGAACTGTTCATTATGTTACATGTGCAAAAAATCTGCAAGTAGAAAACCTACTGCACAACATTCCATTTCATGAAAAGCAGGTAACACAGGTTCCCACCCCAGCAAGTTCAGACAACTGAGAGTGCGACGCAGAAAGAAAAATTGTTTAATAAAATAACTGAGAACTGACTTAACTATTCTTTCCAAATTGTTTTGCAAGTTTATTTGTTAAAAGATCAAATCTATGCAGGTATGCTGATTATCTGTCAGTGAAATGAAATGAAGCTGTTGCATCAAATCTCTGACTCAACTTGTGTGTCCTTGAATAATACTTTAGAATACTGGAAGAATTAGTTCAGAGTGAGTGATCGGTTTCTTGTCTGCCTTACCTTCTGCCTCAGAAAACACTTGCGATGGGACATGTGACAAACAGTTGGACCCAATACACGATGAAAGATCGGTGAATCACATGGGGTCGAAGGCCATCAGAAAGCAGCTGTACTCGAACAAGACACTGCAGAAACAGTCTGTGGAAGATCCTGCACCTTTGGCTGTTTGCCGATCTCCATCTTCCAGCAGCCTGGAAGGGCGGCTGGGGAAGAGGTTTGTCAAACCTTTTCACACGACCGCTGAACCCAGCACTACAAGGCCCCCGAAGAAATCAGGAAAAACGTCCTCTGATTCAGAGTGTGGAGAAGACAAGTTACACAAGGTATCCCGCTCACTGACTGACAGTGAGGTGGGTAAGGGAGTAACTGTTCAGGATCAAGGGGTAAGTGTATTTTGTGGCAAAACTAATTAGTCTTAAAGGGTTATATTCACGAAGTAGGCCATTTAAACTATTGTGTTTGTGACAGCTCTTTGAATAAGCAGCCAAAGCAAAATAATTTAAATTAAAGTGAATTGCCAAAGCTTTGCAAATCTGAGGTAAAGCAAGAAATGATGGAAACATGATCTGATAGCACTTGTGAACAGAGAAATAGAATTAATGTTTCAGGACTGTGACATTTCACCAGAATTGAAAGCTGCTTTACTGAAAGAGTGGTACGGTTGTGGAATTTGTCACCAGTTGAGGTGAACCGCACTGATGCAATAAAGGGTAGGCGAACCAAACACAAGGGCAAAACCCAGGTATTGATAGGAGGCATGTGAAGAACATATTATTGGCATTGACTAATTTGTTCGAATGTTTGTTGAAAAATTGTTGATTGAGTAACTCTGTGCAATAGTAAGTGATACCATGAAGCGATACCAGATATTCAACAATATGTGTAAGTGGACAGAACAAATGAAATTAAATGCAGACAAGTGAATCCTGCTTTTCCTCTGTATTTCTATCCTGATACTTCACTGAATCTTTAACCAGTTATTCTGTGTGCTGTGTTTGGATGGGGTTGCTGGAAGAACCAGAACTTGGAAATCTCAGAGTGATGAACCTATGTGATTACAGTCGTGTTTCTCATAAGAAATTTTAACCCCTGGTGGCCCGATAGTGAGGTGTCTCCTTGCTGCTTTTCAATCTTGAGTGGCCAAGAGCTAAAGTTCCTTTTGTTTTGATGCCCATAACTTCAATGATTGTGAATTTCACATTATAGACCCATTGCACCCGACTGCAGAGATTGAGGTGCATTTGTTTACACGCTATGGATTTCTGATCTCCTTCCTCTTGAAGTGACTCCTGTCGCCGCAAATTGCCAAAAATCACAACAAGGTCCCACAGACAACATTAAAATTGCCGAGAGATGGTTCCTGTGCACGCTGCCAGTTGTTCCATCATTGTTACATGTGGGATCTTGCTGTATCCCACTCGGCTGCTAAATTTCTCTACATCACACCACTGATGATATTTCACCCCTGGTTGTTTGAGGTGATTATGCTGGGCCAGCTTCATAAATGCAGGTAGAAGTTTGATAGAACTGAAGAGCTTGCTGGGTTGTTAAGATTCTACCATATTGGTGCAGGACTGGAGTCACCTACAGGTAGGTTTCTTTCCCTCAGAGTATTAGTGAACCTGTTAAATTTTTACAACAGTTGGACAGTTACTTTTGCTGATGCTTGCTTTTTATTACCAGACTATTAAAACTGAATTCAATTTCTCAAACTGTCGCAGTAGGATTTGGGCTCTCATTCTCTGGATTATTAACTCAACCCTCAGGATTCCTACTGCAGTAAAATGACTACTGTGTTTCTGTACTACATATCAACATGTTTAAGATACAGTATAACAATAGGACGTTGTCACAATAAGCGTGCAAATTGGTCAATAGGAACGTGGCCTAATTTGCTAACCATAATTCACTGTTCAGATTTTTTTTTTTTAAAAATGTACTCTGATCTGTAGGATTACCACAGTTTGCTGGAGAAATATTAGATTTCCATTGAGTTCCATCCATGAAGTGATGATGTTTTATTCTACCCACCAGAACATTGGTAAAGAAGAGGTCAGCAATGAGAAAATGAACACAGCAAAATCCCCCACAAATTCACGGAAATCACTGAGCAGGAAAGTCAAGTCGGTGAAAGAGACGGTGAGGAGAAAGATTACAAAGACGTACAGTGGTACTGCTCCCCCCCACGTAAGTAAACCCACCTTTGCTTCATCTCTTTTTAAGACCCTTCTCCAAAACCTCTGTATGACCAAACGTTTCAGTCACTTCTCCTAGTTATCTTTCCTACACCAGCTCAGCATTTGTTTTTCCTCATGTCAGCATATGGAGTGTCTTGTGACATTTCTTCCCACATTGGGAATGCAGAAACAGAGGAATATTTAGACTCTTGTCCATAATTTGCCACCTTAGTTGGTCATGGTTGATCTATAATTTCACCATCCCATATTGCTTAGTTAAAAAAAGCCATCTCAGAATTAAAATTGAGACTTGATTTAGCATGCAGTACCCTTTGTGGAAGCCTCTTCCAGATTTCCGTCATCTTTTGTGCATTGAATTTTTAATAACTTTGTTTTCTTGAAAGGAATAGCCGCAGTTTACACAAAATTATTTCTTTTTCTTCATTCGTGGGACGTAGACTGGTCCAGCCAACAAAGCCTATATTGTTTGTCCCTGGTTGTCCTTGAGAAGGTGTTGATGAGCTACTCTTGAACTACTGCAGTCGATTTGCTGTAGGGAGATCCACAATGCCATTAGGGAGGGAGTTGCAGGATTTGGATGCAGTGACAATGAAGGATTGGTAATACATTTCCAAGTCAGAAAAGTGAGTGGCTTGGAGGGGAACTTGCAGATGGTAGTGTATTCACTGTCCTTGACTTTCTGGATGGTAGCATTATGAGTTTGGAAGGTGTTGTCTAAGGGTCTTTGGTGAATATCTGCAGTGTATATCGTAGATAGTAGTAGCATTGGGTACTAAGTGTCGGGAGTGGATGTTTGCGGTTGTGGTGTCGATCAAGTGCGCTGCTTTGACCTGGATGGTGTCAAGCTTCATGAGTGTTGTTGGAGCTGTACCCATCCAGGCAAGTGGGGAGTATGCCATCACACTCCTCACATGTGCCTTATAGATGGCGTACAGGCTTTGTCTGACCTGCTCTTTTAGCCACTATATTTATTTGGCAAATTCAGTTCAGTTTCTGGTCAATGCTAAGTTGCAGAATGATGTTAGCTGCATTCACTGCAAAGCCCATTATATCTTCTCTAAAGTGTAGTACTCGGAACTAAACAGATCACCTGAGGTGTAGTCTAATCAGGGCTGTACGTGCTGCTGCATGACTTCTATCCCTTTGCATTCTAGTTTCTTTGATGTGTAAGTATTCCATTAGATGTTTAAATTATTGTCGATACCTGTCTGTGGCTTTTTAATGGTCTATGCACCTGGACCCCTCAAACACTTTGAATCTCTGTTATTTTAGCTTTTTGGAAGGTACCTGATTTCAAGTGAAATTATTAAAATTGGGGGAGCAGTGTGAAGAGTAGAACAAAAGGGTGGAAGAGATTTCATAATGTTCAACCAATATGATCCCTTTCTCCCCAGTTGCCTTCTGAAGGAGTGATGTCCACTGCTCAGATTGAAGATTCAACAGATAAGTCTATCCAACCAGACAGGCCCA
Organism: Chiloscyllium plagiosum; assembly: GCF_037043375.1. Lineage (NCBI taxonomy): Eukaryota > Metazoa > Chordata > Chondrichthyes > Orectolobiformes > Hemiscylliidae > Chiloscyllium > Chiloscyllium plagiosum. The sequence goes on from NW_028270148.1 coordinate 98,520,637, forward strand.
AGCTGACTGGCGGTGGCTCAGTAGAGAGTCTGCGGAGCTCCTTGAGTGGGCAGAGTTCAATGAGTAAGTGTTAAGCTTCTTGAGTGTTGTTGGAACTGTTTGGTTGGCTAAATCTCCAAGGTGGTCCTGGAGGATTCAGAAATTGAAAATTAATCTTCATGACACTGTTAGAAGCAACCAGGGAGAAAAGTCATAGTAATGTTTAATATTCTTTTGTCATTTTCTTTGGAAATTTATTATAATCAGTTGAGATAATAATACAATAGGATAGAAAGAGTCTTTGATTTTCACTTGAATTTTCAGTTAAAGGCGCAATGTCATGGGGATGGGTTATTGATCGGAATGGAGGAGAGGGGTGTCACAAAGTGAGTTACTCGCTGTAGGATTCCTTGTCTCTGATCTCTTTTAGCCACTTATATTTGAGGTACGAGGTCATGTGATTAAATCTCCAGAAATCCCAACCAAAATTGACAATCCAATTTTCAGCAGGTGTCTGTATCTTGATGTTTTTCAGTTCACAAATAGGAAGAGAAACAAACTGTTAAGTTACAACACACTGACTCAAAATGGGAATCATTAAAATATATAAGTAGACCCTGGTTTTCCTGCTTAGACCCTTGAGTTTTATGATTTTCTGGCCCTAGGCATCTGCATGAAGCTTAGGCCTGAAATTTCAGGTAAGAAACATGATCACAGTTAAAGTCTTCAGAAAACTGAATTGGTAGCACATGCCACTGAGATGTTCTCTCCAGAAACCTTAAGGGATGTCGGTGAAATGTGCCTCCACTTCAGAATTCAACCTACAGGAGCGAGAGTTTAGGATTCTTCATTTCAGAGAAAAGGAGGTAGAAAGTCAAATTTAATGCTGTTACACAAGGCCTACTCCCACTACTATTGTAATGGTTTTTTGCCTTTTTTTCTTTCTTTCATCACCTGGACAAATACGATTCCCATGTGTGCTGAGGAGAAATACCTATCCTTAGACTTTTCTTTTAATCTCTTTAATAAGGCCAATTCTTTTGCAAAGGATAAAAGGAGTTATGTTACTACCTAAAGCTTTGAAGGATGCATTGGACATTACCCTGTGCCTTGAAACCCATATCTCTGGCAAACCGAAGTCAGATGTTACATTTCCTAATAATAATACTTGACATGAAACCGGGAGCAGAGAACATTTAGGCACAGGAAAGGGGAAGGATTAGACCTTACTTTGTACAATGTGAATTACAACAATTAAAAACACCCACTTTCCTCTGTTTCAGGTGGTCAGACAGTGAGTACCACAGATTCATCAGCCAGTAACAGAGAGAGTGTGAAATCAGAAGATGGTGAGGATGAAGAATCTGCTTACCAGGGACCGTTCTGTGGTCGAGCTCGGGTCCACACTGATTTTATTCCAAGTCCGTACGATACGGATTCACTGAAACTTAAGGTACTTCTAAATTTATTTTCACTGTCGTTTTTGCATTTGTAGAAGGGATGGAGAGATTTATCTGCCATCCTTGGTCAAGTGTATCTGCTATCCAGCTGGTTATAACTAGATTAGGATAACTTTGCACATTTTACACTTTGAAGTTTTGTCGCCACATTGGCACCTCAGAAGCTGTCAGTCAACCCATCACAACTGTTGGTGTTGGCTCCCTGAGCTATCCTAATTAATTCCATTCCCTTGCATTTCAGCATGCCCCTGTATTTTTTTTTTACCAAAGTTTTATTTATCTATCAACAAACACATCGACCTGGACCCAGTATACCGGCCACTGCAGCGGACAGCTGGAACTGACAACTGGAAGCGGCAGAGACAAACTACTATAAATGCCAGAGGAAACATCACAGAAGCGCTTCCCAAGCACTGAGGATGTCACCTAGACAGGGGACGAAACGTCTGCAACACAAATTCCCAGCTCGGCGAACAGAACCTCAACAACGAGCACCCGAGCTACAAATCTTCTCACAAACTTTTATTTTTAAAGCTATTATGAATTCTCTTTCTGCGTAGTGGATTCCTTACTCAATTACTTGGGAAATTGTTTCTCTCTATTTACACTTTCAAAAGTACATCACAAATTTGAACTCTATCAGTGCTCTAATAAAAGAGGCCTGATTTCTCCTTGCAACTAAAACCCCAAATGCTTGACACAATTTAATGAATCTTTTCTATAGTCTTCCCATATTTTGAACGTCCCTTCCAAAGTAAGGCATTTGAATATACTTTCCAGCTGATCCACTGCTAAACACAGATTTTGTATTAACTCTCTACCTTTCACTTCAGATTCCTATTTACAAAACCCAAGATGCCTTATGCTTTTTCCAACTTGATAATGTCCACTCACTTTGAAATATTTGTTTCTATATAGCCCTAAATCTATCTCCTCCTCCACTCCTTTTGAAGGGTTACCATTTAGTGTGGTCGTCTCTTCGATCCTTCCTTCGAAAATGGATCACTTGACATTGTTCGGTGTTAAATTTCACATGATATCCTTCTGTCCAATTTACGAATTAATATTCTCCTTAAGTAATTTGCAGTTGTCCTTCCGTATTAATCATGCTTGCTATTTTAGTGCTGTAATTAATATTGAGAAATATTCTCTCCTGTACCTCAGCCCATCTTTGCCCCTGGTATAGCGGTAATCAGTGGTCCCAAAAGTTGTAGGTCTATATCTGGTAACTTGAGACACAATTGTCCAGAAATAAAAGAAGGACTCTATTTTTGGGGCTTGTTATGTTTGCGACAATCTCTCTCATTCTCCTACGGACAGGGACTTGGCCCGGTGCAAAAAATAGGCACAATTTCTTTTGGACTCCCTTGAAGATGTCCCAATCTAGTAATGGAGGAGGGAAGTGAGGCACAACAGAGTGGAATGTTTCTTTTACATATCATTAATATTTGACCAAATTTAGAGTGAATCAATCACAGAGAGATCTAGGCTTATATTTAAACATCAGTCTTGTTGACATTTAAAAGGCCAAATCAAGTAGCACTGTTGCAATTCCCATACAGGCCAGTATCCTAAATGGAACACTGACCCTAGACAACTCTGGCAAGACTGAAGCATTAGCAGTAAAATAGTTGAATTCAGAATCTTTACTGTCTATAGTATTTTGTTTAATCTATATTACATATACATGGCTCCTTGTAAATGTGCCTCCTGCAGTTGCCCCTCTGCTGCAGGACTAAACCCAAATCAAAGCTTCTGTATCTGTGTATGTTATCACAAGCTGCAATTTAATGCCTCAATCATCTTCTATTCATCCTTTGTGGTTGGCAAACTTCTACCTCAAAAGCAACGTGAAATCATAGCAAAGTTCATGGTTTTTCTTGTGCGACCCTTGCAACCCCAAATTTGGCTGATTTCCGTGACTTTTAATGAGTTCATAGTCAGGAATTCCAACTACTTTTTTTCCCCAGAGTTCTCTCTGGTTGTGAAGGGTGGTACCGAAATCTAAGCCATTCGTTCTATTGTTTTTTTTGGCTTCTGGAATAGTATTAGTTCGACTATTCAAGGATTCCAACGAGGGACAATAAAAGATGGCGTGGTATTTTGAGGTGATGCTTTTTCAATGGTATTGCTGTTGTCCAGTGGAGAGGTAGTGGTATTGTTACTGGGCAGGCTAATGCTGTAGTGATACGGGTTTAAAATCCCTCTATTGCAGATGGTGAAATTTGAATTCAGTAAAAATCTGGAATTTAAAAGGATGGCTTTATGGTGATCATGTAACCATTGGCAACTGACGCAAAAAACCAACCTGGTTCACCAATGTCCTACTCATGACCCCAGACCTACAGCAATGTGTTAAATTCTGAGTATTTAGGGGGGGAGGGCAATAAATGCTGGCCTAGCCAATGGTGTCAACATCCCATGAATGAATAAAAAGGTAATGGAATTGGATGGTACTGTCAAAGTAGCTGAGTTGTAAGTCATACGGATTGGAAGTAGGATATTTGTTCGGTTAATTTCCATACTGATTTTTTTAAAGAGCTTTTTCCCCCTCAACCTTGCAAATTACAACTACACACTCGGTTGCCACTTAAGAGTTCCTTTTAAAATTTACCATTTCAGATTGTTAACATTTGAAACCCTTAAACTTCCTTAATGGTAATTCCACTCTCTCACCCACTTGCCAGAGTGATCAGCTTCTCCACTCTTGTCAAAATCCTTCCTAACTTTGCAGACCTCCTAATTATAGAGTCATACAGCATGGAAACAGGCCCTTTGGCCCCACTTGTCTATGCCAAAAGGTTTGCGAAACTGGGCTAGTCCCATTTGCCTGCATTTGGCCCATATCCCTAAACTAGTTTAAACCCTCCTGAGTCGGTCTAGTAAATCTCCCCTCCAGGATATTGGTCCACCTCCACTTCAGGTGCAATCTGTCCCTCTTGTACAAGTCACTTCTGCCCCAGAACAGATTCCAGTGATCCAAAAATCTGAATCCCTGCCCCTTACACCAACTCCTCAGCAACACATTCATCTTTCTTAATGTGGAATGAACCATCCCAGTTTTTCCATTCTCTCCACATAATTGAACTCTTAGGTTTCAGTTGAGCTCTGCACCCTCTCCAGGGCCTTGATGCACTCACAAAATGTATTACCCAGAACTGTGTATACACCTTCACCTGATGCCAAATCAGAAATTTGTAAATATTTCAACGTGCCTTCCTTGTTTTTGTACCCGCTGCCCTGGTTCACAAAAAGCCAAATATCCCCATATGTAATGCATGCTGTAACTGCAGATGCTAATGGTAGATATTAACAATACAGCATTGACAGGGGCAGTGATCAAGTGAATTTCTCTGCCCTCAACAGTTTCAAGCATATTAAATACTGATTAGTCAAGCAAATGTTCCATCATGCCTTGTACTTGAGTCTTGTGGATGGTGAAGAGACTTACAAGGTGTTAGTTGATCATCACAGAATGCCCAAATTGTGGGTCATAATCTCTGGTCGAGTTATCTCAGTGTGGTTTTTTTGTGGTGCCTTTCTGTTTCCATTTTCTACCTTACAACACTGATGATATTTCATAAAATACATCAATTACTTTGAAATGTCCTGCCTTCATGAAAGGCACAATATAAATGCACTGTGTAAATACACAGATTTTATTACTAGCTTTGTGTTTTGACTTGCTACTTCTGATCTGCTTCACAGAAAGGAGATATTATCGATATAATTAGCAAACCACCAGGAGGAACCTGGATGGGTCTGTTGAATAATAAGGTTGGGACATTCAAATTTATCTACGTGGATATTGTGAATAATGAAGTGGAGAAACCAAAAAGGCCAAAGAGACGGCGACGGGGAACCAAACACCCAAAACCCCAAAATGTTCAGGATCTCCTTCAACGCATTGGCCTACAGGTTGGTTTTGTGATTTACTTTATATTCAATGAATCTGCAATAGTACGGTTCTCCCAAAAAAGAACATGTTTTGAATTCAAACACACAATCAGCTACATTTCATGATTACTTTAACGGAACACAGAAATTCTCCTGCAAACAGTTTGAGCCAATTTATCTTGATTCCATAGTAACACGACAAAAAAAACGCAATAATAAAAGATTTCACACAAAGCAAAATGTGGAAAAGGCTTTATTACGGTGGCCACCAAAAGCAGGCAGTTGCCTTCTAAATATATTGGAATCTAGGCCGTGTGATGTATTTAGGATTCCAAAGCTATTTCAGTCTCTACAACAAGATACAAAAGGTTCGGTGGATCTCCTCTAGGTCCCAGAAGCAGGCCAATGAGAAGGGCCTCTGACTTGCCCTTAACAGACCTGCAAGAGATTCTCCAATTTGAGAAGTTGGCTCTTCTGACTTCCATCCAGGAGAAAACCTACAAAAAAATTGGAATCATAAAATGATTCTGTGCGGAATGGAATTGGTGCTGTGCGGAATGGAATCATTCTTCCCGTTATGCTTGTGCCTGTTCTTTTGAAAAAGCTGTACAATTTGATGCACCTCTCAGTTCTTTCCCCATAATAATTTTTTAGTTGTCTAATTTCCTCTTGAAGGTTATTGGATTTCCTTCCACCACTCTTGAAGGCTATGTATTCTAGATTATAATGACCCACATGGTTTTTAAAAAGTTCAAATGCTATCTCTGGCACTTTTGACAATTAACCCTATGCCCTCCAGATAGCAACTGTTGCACCAATAGAAAACAGGTTTTTTTCCCCTTTTTATCTATCCCAGATTATTGAATTCCTCGTTCAAATCTCGGTTTAACCTCTCTTCAACTTTCCTTATCTTCTATCTAACCAAGGTCTTTAATCCTGTTACCATTGTAGTAAATCACTTTGCATCCTCCAGCATGGAAATCAAATTCCATTTTTCCCAGTCACAAAATCACAAAAGTTAGATTTTCTAAAACTATGCAACATTTCCCCAATTTGTGTATCTATTTAAACTCTGGTTGACGGTACGCATGGACCAGGTTTCTGCACTGACAACAATTACTGTTTATTCAAAAAAAAAATTCCAGTAACAGCTAAGCAATTATGAACTGTTGACCTCTTCCTCTACTGCTTAAAACTCCTTCTTCCACAAACACACGTTGACAAACACAAGAAATATTGATGTTATGGGCAGAGGGAAACACTGGGCAGGCGGTTAAATCGTCCCTGCCACACAGTTTGCTAAAATCCTTTGGCTTATCAGGAATCGATCTCTGTTCCCCAGGTATTTTCACTTGCTTGCAGGAAGCAAAGAGTGTCTGATTCAAAGCTTACAATGTCTCTGGCTTATTGATAATAGCAACAACTTACAGCATCTAATGAGGGAAAATAACCTGGCTTGCTTCAGGTGTTTCTTACTGCAGAGTATGTCTCCACATCCAAAGGTCCAAGACCTCTGGCGATGTTGCTGTTACCCATAAGCCATTCAGTCATCTGGGATCACGTGATTGTTGGCACACAGAAGACCTTTACCATCGACAACTGGTCACCACTCCACAGACCAAGCCCCGCCTTGTTGCCGACTTAAGTTCACTTTGTGGACACTCCCTTGGCGTCAATCCAATCGCAGTCGTCTGCCCTTACTGCTTGAGCAAGCAATAGTATAAACAACACCTTAGAATAATTGTTGGCAGTTTGCCTTCAAGAAGTACAGCAATCTCTTTCACAATTCTTGGATTTTAAAAGTATCCTTTTCCCAATTCCATTCACAAAAGTGCAGAAAAATAAAAAGATGCTGACTACACTTTACCTAAGCATCTTTCCCAAAGTGTTATCCTCAGAATAGGCTGTAATATTCTAACTGGTGTTTTTGTTTGTATTCTCTATTCATAAAACCAAGGACCTGTCTGACTTATTAACAACTGTTTTAAATTGTTCTGTTACCATCAAGACTTTCCTTCCTACACTCCCAAGTCTCTCTGATCCTGGACTACCTTTAAACTCCCTTTAGCTAGAAGCCTCTCCTTACTTTACCGATCAGAATTAAACATTCTGGACTTCCCTGCTTTCGGCTTTACCTGCTATGTCTGCTCCTTTCGCCAGTCTATAGGTGCTTTTCTAATCTCATTGTAAACTATGTTTCTGAGTTTTGTGTTATCTATCAGTATGATATTAGGTTCCTTGAACTAAATCCAATTTCTTAATATGCATGATACAATAAATTAATACACAGGGCAGCACGATGGTACAGTGGTTAGCACTGCTGCCTCACAGCGCCAGGGACCCAGGTTCAGTTCCAGCTTTTGAGCCATACAGCTTAGAAACAAATCCTTTGGCCCAACTCATCCATGCAGACCAGATTTCTGAAACTGAACTTGTCCCATTGGCTTGCAATTTGGCCCGTATCCCTGTAAACATTTTCTATCCGTGCACCTGTCCCATTGACTTTTAAATGTTGTAATTGCACTCACCTCTACCACTTTCTTTGGCAATTCGTTCCATATGTGCCCCACTTTGTGTTTATAATGTTGCCCCGTGGGTGCTTTTTAAATCTTTCCCCTCTCACCTCTCCCCTCTCACCTTAAACCTATGCCCTCTAGTTTTGGACTCACCTACCCTCTGGAAAAGACCTCGGCAATTCATCTTATCTCCCCCTCATGATTTTCTAATCCTCTAAGATCACCCAAGAGCCTCCCAAGTTTTAGGGGAGAAAAGTCCGTCTATTCAGCCTCTCCTTATAACTGAAACCCTCCAGTCTCAGTAACATCCTTGAAAACCTTTTTTGCAGCCTTTCCAGTTTAATAACAATCTTCCTGTTACAGGGTGACCAGAATTGTATGCTGTAATTGCAATTTGGCATTGTCAATGGCTTGTAACATAATGTTCCAACTCCTGCACTCAGTACTCTAACCAATAAAGGCAAGCATGCACCTGCACCCCTAAGTGTCGCTATTCAACAACACACACCAGGGCCCTACCATTAACTGTGTAAATCCTACCCTGGTTTGTCTTAGCAAGATGCAACTCCTCGCATTTTTCTGAATCAACTGGCCAAGTTGATCAAGATTGCATTGTTGTGTGAGATCAAAAAACTGAGTCAAATTTGACAGACACGATTTCCCTCCACACAAAGCCATGTTGATCATCCCTAATCAGTCCTTGCCTTTCCAAATGCACGTAGATCCTGTCTGTCAGAATCCTCTCCGACAACCTACTCACCACTGACCTCCAGCTCATCAGTCTGCTGTTCCTGGCTTTTTCTTGCAGCCTTTCTTAATTAACAGCACAACATTAGGCATCCTTCAGCCTTCCAGCATCTCACCTGTGGCCATCGATGATACAAATATCTCTGCCAAGCGCCCCGCAATTTCTTCCAACTGTCTGTGCGGAGTTTGGGCATTCTCCCGGTGTCTGTGTAGGTTTCTGCTGAGTGCTCTGGTTTCTTCCCATAGTCCAAATATGTGCAGGTTAGGAGGGTCTTCGGAGGGTCGTGCACACTCGAATGGCTGAATGGTCTGTTTCTGCACTATAGGGATTCTATGATAAGACAAGAGTAATGATCTTTAATACCTTTCAAACCTAGTAGGACAAGGGCAATCAAATACATGGGAGCATTACCTTCTACACATTCCTCTCCAAGCCACAAACCATCCTGAGGTGAAACTGTATCACTGCTACATTACTGTTGCTGCCTCAAATCCTGGAGCTCTCCACCTAACAGTATGGTAGGTGTGTTCGCAATACATGGACATCAACGATTCATAAAGGCAACACACCAGCACCCCGAGTGCAGTAAATGCTGGCCTTGCCAGTGACATCTGTAACCTGTGAACTAATAAAATAAATCACCAGGGGACGACAATGTACATCTCTTCCACTTGGAAAAAGTCATTCACACTGTTCTCTAGTTTTTCTCCCTTAGTCACTGTTTGTTTAATCTCATTCTGTGCGTGACAAAACTTGAACTTCATTTCTGTCACCATTCCCGTCTCTATCAAAGAACCCATTCATTCATTACAATATGTTTGCCGACCACTCATTTAAATTAGTAAAACACAGCTTGTCTTTGACAGAGGTGATGGCCTAATGGTGTTATCGTTGGACTGTTAATCCAGAGACCCAGGTAATGTTCTAGGGACCCAGGTTTGAATCCCACTGTGGCAAATGGTGGAATTTGAAGTCAATAAAAATCTGGAATTACGAATCTAGTGGTGACCATGAATCCATTGTCAATTATCACATAAACCCATCTGATTCACTGATGCCCTTCAGGAAGGAAAACTGCCATACTTACCTGGTCTGGCCTGCATGTGACTCCAGACCCACAGCAATGTGGTTGACACTTATCTGCCCAATGAGTAATAAATGTTGGCCTAGTCAAAAACGCACTCATCCTGCGAGTGAACTAAAAACAAAAGATCCATCCATTTATTAATGCTTAATTCTTGCAAGTTTTTTCCACTTTTCTACCAGGCATTAGGAGGAATCACATATACTGCAGGAGCAGACCATTTAGTGGGTGTTTTGATCTTCCCCTACTGGCCCCATTTAACAGTTTCTGTAAATCTGGCTTGTTCCATTTACAGCAACATATGCCAACTCTACTACTGAATGGATACGAGGACTTGGACACATTGAAGCTGTTGCAAGAAGAGGACCTGGATGAACTGAATATTCTGGAACCACAGCACAGATCTCAGCTGCTGACAGCTGTTGATTTCCTGCACGAAATTGACAGTAAGAGCAAAGCTTTTATTAGAAATAAACATGGTGGTCACATGATTGAGGCAAGCCAAGGAATAAAAGGTCGTCGCGATAGTTGCATTGCCTTGGTTAATGTTAATAAAATACAGAAATCCTTGGGTTTTTGTTTGGAGGCATTGAAACATCTTAAATACATTTAAAGAAAACAATTACTTTTGGGGAGATAGTGCTGGCTTACATATAAAATGTTATCAGTATAATCATACAATTTTACAGCAAAGGAGGAGGGTGCACATTTCTATGCATTTATTCCAGCATTTCAGGTATTCCATCCCTTCCCCTCCCCTTAGTTTCTGCTCTGCACCCATACACATTTTATTTTTGTTTAAATAGTACATCTTTATATCAATCCCCTTATGTTTCTGGAAAGCAATTTTATGTGTGGAAACTAAAATTCCTTTATCTTTACTTTTTTTTAATTTTTATTTTAATTTGCTTTTGGAACATGAGTGAAGCTGGTCACGTCATATTTATTGCATGGAATGCCACAAGAGTGAGGACTAAGAAGCATTTGGTCCAATTAGTCCTTGCAGACAAGCACATTTTCCTAACCCCACATCCCTGTATCCCCCTTTCCTTCATCCAGCTAGGCAAAGGGATTAGAGTGGCAGGTACATGAACAAGTGCCTGGGGTAGGTTGAAGGCTTGGGTTGGGTCGGGTGTACAGGGAATGAGGGTTGTCAGAAACAAAAACAGACGTTGGAAAAGCTCAGGAGGTCTGGCTGCGACTTTGAAGAGAAATCACAGTTAACATTTCGAGTCCGGTGACCCTTCCTCAGAAGTACCCAATTCCAATCTATCCGGCTGCAGCAACTATTCTCCCCAATCCCCCAACTCTTTCCCCCCCCCCCCGCACCCAAAATAAAGGACTTTCTGGGCCGCTGTCTTTATTTCCTCTTCCAGTTCCAGTAGAGAGACACCCCTTTACCTTCCTCGCTGACTGGTCTGATTACTTCCTGTGAGGTGTATTATTCAGTTTCCTGTGCGCACCAATTTTGGAAGCATTGAACCCCAATCCAAGTACTCGGATGACTGCTGCAAGTGGGGCTACACTGGGCATGTGCATTTTTCACGATGCACAGAGGCAGTAAATGACTGGTTGCGTCCATTTCTCTCTATGATATTAAGCTGTTTTTTCCTAGACATCTAATAAAGTCAGTTCTGAGATTTAACCCCTCTCGTATAACTACAGGCTGACAGTATCATAATGCTGAACTTTCCTCCAGGTGAACCATTCTGTCCTGTTCTTCAAATACTCCACAAGCCTGTTGTGATTCAGGATTAATCAATCTGTCATCTTAGATTTATAGAATCCCTACAGTGTGGAAACAGACCCTTCGGCCCAACAAGTCCACACTAACCCTCCGAACAGTAATGCACGCAGACCCATTCCATCTACCCTATATTTACCCCTGACTAATGCACCTCGCCTACACACCCCTGAACACTATGGGCAATTTAGCTTGGCCAACTTACTTAACCTGCACATCTTTGGACTATGGGAGGAAACTGAAGCACCCAGAAGAAACCCAAGCAGACACGGGAAGAATGTGCAAACTCCACACAGACAATCGTCCAAGGCTGGAATTGAACCCAGGTCCTTGGTGCTGTGAGGCAGCAGTACTAACCACTGAGCCACAGTACGCACGCATGGTCATTTATGCAACAACTACAAACAAAAAAGCTGCTGCTCATCTGATCCTGTCATAAATTTATTTTTCTTTATACTTTCATGGGATGTGGGTGATCATTGGCAAGGCCAGTACTAAATGCCCATTCTTCATTACTTTTGAAATCGTGTGGCAAGTAGACCAGACTATGTAAGGATGGTGCATTTCCTTCCCTAACGGTCATTAATGAAGCAGATGAATTTTAACCATCTATGATAGTTTTTCACGGTTGCCATTATTGATGTTTCAGGTTTGTGTTGTTTGAATTTAAATTCCATAGTGGGATGTAAACTCCTATCCCTATAGCATCATCCTGAACCTCTGGATTAGGGTCCAGTGACAGCACGATGTTTCCATCTCCCTGAAAATACAGATAATAAACTTGATATTACGTCAACATCGTCTTAGCTAGTACATAGATCAGTTTGAACTAGTTCCTGCTATTAAGCAGCTAAAGTTAGGCACATTAAACGCGCAATCAGTAACGTATAAATAAAACTCTCAGTACTTAACGAGTGATTTTTAATTCGACTTAAATGGGACTAGATCAGTGTAGGATATCTAGTCGGCATGGATGAGTTGGACCAAAGGATCTGTTTCCATGCTGTTTAACTCTGAGACTCATAATTATGTTTTTTGTTGTGACTTTTGCATCTCTGGTTTGTTTTAATTTGCATTTCTGTTCTCTTGACATTACCTGGCTTTTAATATTTTCTTGCTATAGGCAACAGTGACAAAGATCCAGCTGGGGAATGTGCCAATCAGGAAATTTTACCCCACTTTTCTCTTAAGCACACTGGTCCAGAACTGCAAAGACAGCTTCCTTGGGATTCAGGTTGCTTTGAGGAGAGTGGATACCCAGAGAATGGTAAGGGCAGCAAAAACTAACTCTGAATAACTGTGTTCAAGAGATAATACTGACATTCTCAGGAACTTGAGTGCCTAACCCAGTCCAACACTTCAGTATAGTGCTTAGGATGTGCTATACCATTACAGGTCATCATGATCTCAAATGAGAGATTGAACTAAGGCTCTCTGCTCTTCTTTGTAAGGGAGAGTATTCTGCTGAAAGCTTCTAGGTTTCTGTCATGAGCATCATCTGATAGGTGTCAAGGAAATATATTGAAATAACTCCACAGAGGCCAGCATCCCATCACCAAGTCACCCTTTATTTACATGTGGAGGGTCCTTGACACTGATCCAGCTCCCCCTCAGCCAGCTCGCAGAATGAACAGGATGTCTGACACACCTGTTCTTTTTTTTGTGTGGTGGAGTGCTTCCTGAAATAATTCCATGAAGGCTGTCAGCAAGTCACCCCTTATTGACATGTGTATAGTACATGACACTGACCTAGCTAGCTCAGAACTGGCTCTGGGTGAACAGAACCTCTGACATTCCTGTTAATTTTTTTAAGACTTAGTGAAAGACGCAAGGTGCACGAACCTTTATTCAGTTTCCACCACCAGGAAGAAAGAAAACATCCGAGTGGCCAGTGACAAGCAGTGTCCTTCCCATCAAAGGGCAATGCTGTGTGATCAAACAGTGAAGGAGAGGGCAGGGATTAAATCAAAATAGAGTTTGAGGGAGAAGTAATGCACTCCACTCCCTGCAACACTCCTTTTCTTTTTTTTATATAGAATTGACACTCCAGTTTATTTTTTTTTAATCCCCTGTTTATTTTTTTTCTTTATTTTTTCCCCAGCACCCATGGTGTGTGTGTATACGTGTGAGACACAGTGAAAGATACAAAGTGCTCGAATCTTTATTCAAATTCAACCACCAGGAAGATAGATTAGATTAGATTACTTACAGTGTGGAAACAGGCCCTTCGGCCCAACAAGTCCACACCGACCCGCCGAAGCGTAACCCACCCATACCCCTACATTTACCCCTTACCTAACACTACGGGCAATTTAGCATGGCCAATTCACCTGACCTGCACATCTTTGGACTGTGGGAGGAAACCGGAGCACCCGGAGGAAACCCACGCAGACACGGGGAGAACGTGCAAACTCCACACAGTCAGTCGCCTGAGGCGGGAATTGAACCCGGGTCTCTGGCGCTGCGAGGCAGCAGTGCTAACCACTGTACCACCGTGCCGCCCACAAGGTTTATAGGAAAACACCCGGGTGGCCAGTGACAAACACTGCCCTTCACATCAAAGGGCAGTGCTGTGTGATCAAAACAGTGAAGGGGAGGGTAGGGACAACACTCCTGTTCTTATCTGTCAGCCAGGGCTTCCTGATTGGACCAGATTAACAGCCCTTGAAATTGAAATTACTCTATGATGTTCACTTGACTGACCTCGTTACAATCACGACAATATGTCAAGTAATAGGACAGAGTATGTAGAAAAAAATGGTCAGGAATTGAACTTCATGGCAGATAAAGGGGCAACTATGAGAAGAGTGGCAATTGATGCAAGACCGAGAGTGCTGCATTTAAATGTGTGCAGTATACCAAAGAAGGTAAACAAATTTATAGAGCACTTTAAAATGGGCAGGAACAATGTTGTGGGCGTCACAGACATGGCTGCAAGAGGTCAGGGCTAGGAAGTAAATATCCAAGGATACACACCCTTTCGAGGGGGCAGGCAAATTGGCAGAGTTGCCTTGTTAGTAAGAAATAATTAAATCCATAAAAAAAAGCAGTAAAGGGTCAGGTGATGCAGAATCTGAGAGGGTAGAGTTAAGGAATCACAAAGGAAAAAAGACATCTGATTGGAGTTATGCACAGGCCCCTAGCAATAGTTAGGCTGTGGGATAGAAAATAAATCAGGAGATAGAAAAGGTATATAAGAAAGGCACTATTCAAAAATCGCAGGGCACTTGAATCTGCAGGTGGACTGGGAAAGTCAGGTTGGTGGCTTGACTAAGAAATGGCTATTTTGGAGCAGTTTGTGGTTGAGCCTTTAGGAAACAGATATTTCTGGATTTGATGTGTAATAAGGTAAAATTGATTAGAGAGCTTAAGGTGCAAATTCTTGTAAACCTTTACTGAACCCTTTCAAGTTTCACAACATCTTTCCGATAGGAAGGAGACCGGAATTGCACGCAATATTCCAACAGTGGCCTAACCAATGTCATGAACAGCCAGGTGGGACTAAATTGGGTTGGGATAACTGGTCGGCATGGACGAGTTGGATCAAAGGGTCTGTTTCCATGCTGTACATCTCTATGACTCTATGAAGGAACTTCCTAGGGGTCAGTGACCACAGTATGATATAATTCACCCTGTAGTTTGAGAGGAAGAAGCTGGAATCGGATGAAACGGTATTACAATTGCGTAAAGGTAACGACAGAGATATGAGGGAGCTGCTGGACAGAGTTTGTTGGAAGGGGAGCCGAGCAGGAAAGATGGTGGAGCAGCAAAGGGTTTCTGGGGTAATCCAGGAGGCTACAGCAGAAATTCATCTCAAGGAGGAAAAAGAAACATATTAAAAGGAGAATGAGGGAAGTCAGGGACAGCGTAAAAGAAAAAGCATGCAATATGGTGAAGATTAGAGGGATGCTGGAGGTATTAAGAAGCTTTTGAAAACTGTGTGTTGGTTTCTAAATGAAACTTGAACCCATTGCCCTGTATTTTGGAGGGGAGCATGCTACCATTGATCCAAGATTGGCAATGGTGCTGTTATTTGTTGGATAAAAGTGCTTCTAACTGAAATTTCATTGTTTGCATTATCAACAAATTCTAACTGGTTTTACTTGCCTTTAGGAAAAAGCAGAAGGTCCTGGCCATTAGTGTCCACAGGGTCATCGGGAAACCTTGGATTACGGTTTAAGTGTCCAACAAGCTACACAACAATTCATCTTGCAAAATCTATTGAGAATTTACACTTTGAAAGAGGTAAAGGGAGGCGCATTACTAAGCCTCAGGTCTCAAGTAGTTCTCTAAAGTCAAACCATGGACATTTTGGTTCCCATGGCCATTCAATGCCCCGCAAAAGGACAAGTTGCCAAAGGTTGTGGGTCAGTGTAAGTTATGAGGACTTGGCACACTCCCGTGTCATTCAAAAGCAGTGGCAAAAATCCCACTCTTCAGATGAGTTGCACAGTAAGACTGGTGCTCTGTCAAACACAGTCCCAGAAACGGGAACAGATATTGCTCTGCCTCGGCAAAGGAAGTTTGCCACAGAAGCAGAAATCAAGAAAATTTCTTGTATGAAGCATCTCAGCTTTGGTGTAAGGGATCTCAGCAAACCAAATCCAGTTCCTTTTGTAAATGCAAAGAACTGCAACACAGAGATCAATACTAGTGGCCCTCAAATTATGCAAAAGGAGGACCTGATCTCAACCCCACTTTTGTGTTCAGAAGAGAAGACCATCCCAACTCCAGTTGTACTGTGTGACCTACCGAATCAACCTACAATACTCCCACCTCCAAGCATTCAGCAAAACCATCATTTTACAGAAGGGTATCAAGATAGTTCTGTGATCTGTAATTCAACAGAAAGCAAGGAACCTTCGGCTGAAACCAGCAGACATTCCAGAGATCCTTCCCAGCCACCACCTGTACCTGCCAAGAAATGCAGAGAGAAAATGCGGAATGGCATCCATCCTGTGCCTCATATTTTGAACAAGTCAAACCCAGCCATTGCCAATAGGTATGGACTGCCCACTAACTTGCAAGTTCCATGTCCCACTGCAGAAATGGTCAACTCAACTGCAGCTACTCATGCCCCTTGTTTGCCAGAGACTGCCTGTTCACCACAGCTGGGACTTAAAACATTTACTGTACCTGGAAGAAAGGCATCTTGGATGAGAGAAGTGGAATTGGAAATGCTAATTGAAAATAAACTGGAATCCGAAGCAATTGATCTTACAGAGCAACCCTACTCTGACAAGGTATAAATAACACTGATTATTCCTTTTGAAAGTAAGTGCCCTGTTGCTAGTATGTAATCAACCAGCCTAATTTAAGAGTGTGTGTATCTCCTCCGGAATTAGCCAAAGAATTGAAGCATAGATACAGCAAGTAGACTTGAAACAGCAACCTTGAAATTCCTGTGGCAGCCATAAGAAAGTAGAAGATGGAGCAGACTTTCTGACATTCACTGCTGGCCTTCCTGACAGGGTTTCATGCTCCATTTGGGTACACTCTAGATGATTTAAAAGCAAAACTTCTTGTAGTCAACTATTCCCACTCGCCATATTCACTGATATCCCAGCCCATCCAGCTAAACGCAGTATCTATGGTAGGAAGTGGCTGCTTCAGCGACCCCTGTGTGATTTTTGTCTTCAGCGTCCCCTTTCTCAATGTCTCCCTGCTTTAATATTATCCCTGTTTACCCGTTCTTGCTATGTTCTTCCTCCTGGTATTCCTCCTTTTCTGGAATTACTGCAGGAGATCTTTGAGAGAGGAAGACAGAAGCTTAGAAGACGTAAGCATTACACCCGTGGGTTTAGGCGATGGAAGCTTCTAGCTGTGCGATATTTCTTAGGGATGTCCCGATGAATGTGCAGGTTCGCATTCATTAACCAGTCCAGTGTGTGCATTTCCTTTATTGCATATCTTTTATCTAGGCATCTTTCAATACAGTATATTGCCTTAAAATTACTCTAATGTCATGGATATTGTCAATGCAAACATGTAGCACAAAGCACACCAGTCTCAATTTTGTAAAAACAAAAGTGTTTGTCTGTGGAAGTGCTGACTATGCTGGCACTTATTGCCTATCCCTAATTTCCCTGGACAAGGTGACAATAAACTAGCACCTTGAATCACTGGCTGGTTTGATTCTAACTGCAAATCCGCATTCTGGCCTACTCCTAATAAGCTTTTATCCCCTTGCTTAACCAAGTATCCGTCCACTTGTTGGTTAAATTCTCTCATTGGAGCTGTTCATTGCTTGGGGGTTGTGTGAAATAGATGTCGCTTTCAATTTGTAAGCCGAAGCCTGGGTGTTGTCCAGGTCATGCTGTGTATGGACATTAACTGCTTCAGTTTCTGAAGAGTCATGAATTGTGTTGAACATTGTATAATCATCAGTGAACATTATCACCTCTGAGTAAAGATAGACAGTAAATAATTGATGAAGTATCTGAAGATGGTTGGACCTAGGACACTACCCTGAGGAAAAAGGACTCCAGTGATGCAGTGTCCTACCTCTGGACCAGGGAGTTTGACTCATATCTCACCTGCTCAGAAGGTGCACAATAACATCTCTGAACCGGTTGATTGGAAAATGTCTACCCTAAGGAAATCCTGCAGTGATATTCTGCAGCTGAGATGATTCACCTCCCATAATGCCAATTACCTTACTTTGTGCTAGGTAAATTGTGCTCAACCACTGTTAAGCTTATCCCTAATTCACATTGACTCCAGTTTAGTCAGGCTCCTTGATGTTGTGCTCAGTCATTTTGACTTTATTTCTGGTGTTCAGCTTTATTGTCCATGTTTCATCCGAGGCTATAGTGAGGTCAGGAGCCACAAGATCCTAGTGCAGTGTCAGTAAGCAGGTTTGCAAGTGCTGCTGGACCAATTTACTGATGATCGAGAGTAGACCAATAAGGCAACAATTGGCTGGGTTGAATTTGACATGTTCATGTACAAGACATACTTGGGCAAATTTCCGCATTCCCAGGTAGATGTAAGTGTTGAGCTGTAGTGGAACAGCTTGGTTGGGGGTACAGTTAGTTCTGGAGCATAAGTCTTCAGCATTATTGCCAGAAAGTTGTCCAGACCCATAATCTCTGTAGCCAGTGCCTTTAGCATCTTCTTGATTTCACATGGAGTAAATCAAATTGGGCTGAACATTGACATCTGTGATGCTGTGAACCTCAGGAGGAGGTCAAAGTTGGTCATCCATTTGGTACATTCAGCTGAAGATTGTCGCAAATGCTTCTGCCTAATCCTTTACACTGACCTGCTGCATCAGTAATGATGAGGTATTTGTGAAGCAAGCTCCTTTCTGTTGTTTAGTTGACCACCGCCCTTCACAACTGGATGTGACAGGACTACAGAGCTATGAGTTAATCCATTGGTTGTGCTTAGTTCTGATGATCACTTGCTGCTCATATTGTTTGTTACCCAACTATCCTGTGTTGTAGCTTCACCATGTTAATGTCGGGTATTTTCAGGTATGCCTGGTATGGCTGTTGGCATGTTGTGTATTATTTATTGAGTTAGTTAGTTGTAGAAGTCTACAGCACAGAGAAAAGGTCCTTTGGCCCATAGAGTGTGCACCAATAGAAAAGAGCCACCTACTATTTGAATCACATTTTCCTTGGGTTAGTATGGCTTGGCATCTCAAGTGCATGTCAGATCCTTCTTAAATATTACAAAGGTTTCTGCCTGTACCACCCTTACAGGTAGTGAGTTCCAGATTCCCACTACCCTCTGGGTGAAAACATTTTTCCTCTCATTACCTCTAAATCTCCTGCCCTTTAACTTAAATCTATGCCCCCTGGTCATTGATCACTCCACTAAGGCAAAAAGTTTTTTCTTGTCTATGAGCCTCATAATTTTATACATCTCAATTGTGTCCTCCTTCAGCCTCCCCTGCTCTAATGAAAACAACACCAATCTATCCAATCTCTCTCTTCGTAAGTAAAAATCTCCAGCCCAGACAACATCCAAGTAAATCCCCTCTGCACCCTCTCTAGTGTAATCACATCCTTCCTATAATGTCGATTCCAGAACTTCACCCAGTACTCCAGCTGTGGCCTTACCAACATCTTATACTATTCCAGCAGAACCTCCCTGCTCTTAAGCTGTATGCATTAACTAATAAAAGCAAATGTCCTATATGCCACCTTAATCATTTTATCCACCTGTCCTCCTTAAAGGACCCTGGTAGGCATGCACATAAAGGTCCCTCTGGGTACATCCCGATCATTATGTATTTCTTTGCCTTGTTTGTCCTGCCCATGTGCATCACCTCACATTTATCTGGAATAAATTCCATTTCCCACTAATCAGCCATCTGGCCAACCCATCTACATCCTCCTATAATCTAAGACTGTCCTCTTCACTATTTAATATTCCACCAATTTTTGTTGTCATCTGTAAACTTTGATACCCCTGCTACATTAAAGACTAATCCATTTTTATATACCACAAACAGGGCCCCAACACTGATCCCTGCAGAACCTCACTGAGCCAAGCTTCCAGTCACAAAATACCCCTTTAACATCACCTTCTGCCTCCTGCTACTCAGCCAATTCTGGATCTAATTGGCCAAATTTCCTTGGATCCTATGGCCTTCTACCTTTCTATCAGTCTCCCATGCAGGACTTTATCAAAAGCCTTGCTGAAGTCCAGATAGACCATGTTAAACTCTTTGTCCTCATCTACACACCTGGTCACCTTTTCGAAAGATTCGATCAAGTTGGTCAGACCTGATCACCCCTTAATAAAATCATGCTTACTGCTCTTGATTAATCCTACCTTTCTAAGTGCAGATTAATTCTGTCCCTGAGGATGGTTTCCAATTGTTTCCCTACCACTGAGGTTAGACCAAATGATCTGTAGTTTCTCGGTTTATCCCATCTTGAATAATGGTACCACATTCACTGCCCTCAAGACCTCTACTACCCTTTTTTTGTGACCAGGCAGGAATTGAAAATTATTGCTCACACCCCTACTATTTGCCTCTCTCAGCTGTCTGGGATACATTTCATCCAGCCCTGGAGGTTTATCTACTAAGCCTGTCAAACCACTCAGAACCTCCTCTCTGTCTATGCTATTTTCTTTAACTGTACCACAGACCTTCTTCCTGATTTCTACACAAACATCGTTCCTTAACACAGGCATAAAGTATTCAGTTAGAACCCTACCTACATCCCCTGACATACACTACCACTGATCCTTAATGAGCCCTACTGTTACTCTAGTTTCTTTTCTTATTGTCCTTGTAAAATAATTTAGAATTTTGCTTTATTTTACCTGCTATTGTTCTTTCACTCCCCTCTTTTCTCTCTCCTGATTTCCTTTGCAAGTTTCTTCTTGCACATTCTATACTCCAATGGGGCTTCTGCTATTTGAGTCCTTGGTATCTGCTATCAACCTCCCTTTGTCTCTTTATCCAATCCTGTATATCCCTTGATATCAGGAGTCACAGGATTTATTGATCCCACCCTTTGTCTTTTTTGGAACAAGGCCGAGGATTCCCTGGTTTGATACTAATGTCAAAGTGTGGAATGTGCTTGAAGATGGGTATAGCTGAGAGTTGTGGTCAAATAGTTTTGCTGCTGATGACCAATGTCATGGTTGCCCAGTTTTGAGTTTCTGAATCTGTTCAAAGTCTGTCCCATATAGCACCACTACAAGGTGAATCCTCAATGTGAAGGTGGGACCTCATCTCCAAGGTGACGGTGTGGTGATCACTCCGACCAATTATTGTTGTGGACATATAGATCTGAGGCAGGCAGATTGATGACATTGAGGTCAAGTATCTTTTTTCCTCTTGTTGGTTCCATCAACACTTGTTGCAGACCCAACCTAGCAACCATGTCCTCCTGGATTCTGCCAATTTGCTCAACAGACTGAACTACAGCAATATCAAAGTCCACTACCAAGGGTGCATTCTGTGTTCTTGCCACCTTCTTGAAGTGCTGTTCAACTTGGAGGCGTACTGATTCATCAGCTGATGGGGAGTGGTCAGTTGTAATCAACAGGAGATTTCCTTAACCTGATGCCCTAAAGTTTTGTGGGGCATGGAGTCAATACTGAGCACTCCAGGGCAACTCCTTCCTGACTCTGTATGACTTTGCCATCACCTCTGATAGGTCTATCCTGTCACGGGGGCATGATGAATCCAGGGATGGTGATGGTGACGGTGACGGTGACATCTAGGACATTATGATCTGATCCTAAAAATGACAATATGATCATAAACATATGGGTGTGTCAGGCTATTCCTAAGTAGCCTGTGAGTCAGCTTTCCCAATGTTGGCACTGGCCCCTGGATTATTAGTAAAGTGGATTTTACAGGGTTGGCATGATTGTGTTTGCTGTTGTCATTTCTGGCGCTTAGATTGTTGCTGAGTAGTCTGTCCATCTTCACTCCTGTGGACTTTTCACCAGTATTGCATAAAAAACTGAATGGCTTGCTAGACCATTTCAGCGTGAACAGCATTTCTCAGTCTGGAGTCACATGTAGACCCTACTAGGTAAGGAGAAAGTGACGACTGCAGATGCTGGAGATCAGAGCTGAAAAATGTGTTGCTGGAAAAGCGCAGCAGGTCAGGCAGCATCCAAGTAGCAGGGAAATTGACGTTTCAGGCATAAGCCCTTCTTCAGGAATGAGGAAGATGTGCCAAGCAGGCTAAGAAAAAGGTAGAGAGGAAGGACTTGGGGGAGAGGCGTTGGGAATGCGATAGGTGGAAGGAGGTTAAGGTGAGGGTGATAGACCGGAGTGGGGATGGGGGGGCGGAGAGGTCGGGAAGAAGATTGTAGGTCAAGAAAGCGGTGCTGAGTCTGAGGGTTGGAACTGAGATAAGGTGGGGGAAGAGGGAATGAGGAAGCTGGAGAAATCTGCATTCATCCCTTGTGGTTAGAGGGGTCCTAGGCGGAAGATGAGGTGCTCTTCCTCCAGGCGTTGTGTTGCCATGGTCTGGCGATGGAGGAGGCCAAGGACCTGCATGTCCTTGGCGGAATGGGAGGGGGGAGTTAAAGTGTTCAGCCATGGGGCAGTTGGGTTGGTTGGTGCGGGTGTCCCAGAGGTATTCTCTGAAACATTCCGCAAGTAAGCAGCCTGTCTCCCCAATATAGAGGAGGTCACATCGGGTGCAGCGGATGTAGTAAATGATGTGTGTGGAGGCACAGGTGAATTTGTGACGGATATGGAAGGATCCCTTGGGGCCTTGGAGGGAAGTGAGGGGGGAATGTGTGGGCGCAAGTTTTGCATTTCTTGTGGTTGCAGGGGAATGTGCCGGAAGTGGAGGTTGGGTTGGTGGGGGGTGTGGACCTGACGTGGTCCGGAACGCTGATAGGGGAGTGGAGGGGAGGGAAATAATATCCTTTGTGGTGGGGTCTGTTTGGAGGTGGCGGAAATGACGAAGGAGACTAGGTAAGAGAGAGTTTTCACTGAACACCGCTTTCCCTTTAACAGAGACAGCATCTGAAGACACAGGTGGTGGAGACAGAGTTTGGAATTTAGCCTGCCCATCTTATCCTGTGATCTTACTGATAGCAAATATGGCAGCTCACTAAACATCCAATGTAGGTCTACTCTTTCAAAAATTCATTGTTGTCTAAACAATGATTGGTCGTTGATTGAAAGGATAATTTGCCTTCGAAAGTAGTCAAGTACAACTTGATTTGATCCATAAATGCTGGTCAGGAAGGAACTAACTCTCCTGGAACTAGCAGCCAATTCAAGTTTCGAATCATTTTTATTCAAAATAATAGTGTTCTGATGGGACCATCTCCTTCTTTCATGATGTCTAGCATGGCCGATGTGGGATTCCGACAGTGCTGGTACAGAGGTATGCAGAAGAGCTAGGACATGCTGCAGAGCATGTGGCTGCCACTATGGAGCTCGTGAGAGTTAGACAGCTCCGCAAGCAACACCGAATGGCGGTGAGTATTACAACCGATAATTTTATATCAGTGAGCATTGTAGTCCCTTCATCCCACTTCCCCCACCCTCCTGGTGCTGGTCATTGCCCTCTTTTCCCCAGCTCCCATGGCCCTCCTTCCCCCAGTCCCATCACCCTTAATCCCCTCTTCCCACCATTTGCAGCCCTTACCCTGACTTCCCGGGTACAAATTGGCTGCTGCCTTTGTGTTACAACAGCGAGAGCACTTCAGAAATGCTTTATGGATGTCAAGTGCATGCTTATGAAAGGCACTAGACAAATGCAGGATTGCTCTTCCTTGTTACGATACAGACAATTTTGCGAATTGTTTATTTTGTTTAAAACTTCAATTTGGACATAGTAAATTCCAATACTGAGAACTAATTGTTACTGCAACCACATCACGGGAGATTTGATTTATCAAAAAGCAGTAAGTAGCAGCCATTTACATAAGAAATACAAGAAAATGTGATCACAAATTGATGGGAAAGTCTAATTACAGTATGGCAAGTTTACATTGGTCTTAACCATAATGTATGTTGGCTGAGGAATTTGTAATAAAACGACAAAGTACAAAGAATACAATGAAATACTTTGAAGTAGGGACGGAATAATGTTTATTCATCTTGATCCATTTGACCTCCAATGACCATTCATATAGTACACTTCCTGAAATGTTGCTTATAATTGAGAGCACTACAAAAGATGTCAATGGCCAAGGGACATAATTCAGTGTCACTGTCCTATTTCTTTTGCCTGATGTCTAGATTCCAAGCTCTTTTGATAAGATGAGCAGAAATACTACAGCCCTAGAAATATCTAATGAGTCTTCAAGGAGCTGATCTTCATAGGACTGCCGTGTGGATCATTACGTCCCCAGCGCCTCAGGCAGCACTCTGCATCGGTTAAAGGAGTGATTTACGGACAGCTTTCCATCATTGGAATCGAAGGCCCAGCATGCCATGAGAGTAGCTGTTACATGCATTGTGTGTCCTTCATTATTTCATCTGTTTCTATGACAAACTTTACACTGCAGAAGCTGTTGATAAAGCAATGCTACAATATTCAAAAGGTAGCTGAAGGAAACAGAGTGGAGTTAAAAGGCTGACCATAAACTTGTTCATGGTATGTAGGGAGTTCTCTTAGCTGGCCATTATGGCTCCTGGGAAAACCAGGTTTCTGCCAACTTTATGGCACTGAGGAAACTGTCAGCATTTAGCTCAGACTGAATCGCATTAAATTCAAGATTCAAGAAATTAGACACTGCAGTTTCAAATAATAAATTACAGTTTTTAGCCCTGTGCCCAGATTGTACAAAACACTGTCACTGAACTGCAGATGAGGTCCATTCTAGACTCATACTCAGTGTATGAAGGTCTCTTTCTTTGTCTATTCTTGACCTATGTCCTGTGTGAAAACCCCTCTCACTCCCTAGATTATTATCTGACAATACTTGCTTTGCTGCACACAATAAACATTACAAATTCAAAGTATCTTAGAAGTGAAAATGTGTCATAACTCTGAAGCTAAAAAATATACCCATTTAATGTTTTGTGATGATCCCAGGTTGTTGGGTGCTGTTGTCAGTTTTGGGCCTGTCTGTTTCATGTCACCACTCCATTGTATGTTGCCTTATGATTGCAGTGAAACGTGGATCTCTGGGGTTATCCAGAAGCAATTCTTTACATTCTGATATATTCATGTATATTTGAGATCGAGGAAATGTTCACCTTGTAGAATTATAGAAACTACAGTACAGCAGCTGCCCATCTACCCTCATAACAACTGTAACAGATGTTAAACTGGAGCTCTGTGCTGCAGTTCTGTTCTCCAACACATTGCCCATTATCCTTGATCAAAATTGACAAGAATCCTGCTCTAGCTAAAGAAGAATTCTTTTCTTCTGTATCCTTGGCTCCAGCATCAATTTCCTTCAATTATAACGGGTTGGAATGTGTTCTGTTAGGCCTTTCAAAGGCACAAGAGAATGTAATTCCCATGTGGTCAGCAGAAACTCCTCAGACATGTGTGTTGACTGTAGCCCCACCTCCCACCATGAAGGGGGCTTGGTGCCTTCACTGACCAGAATCTCCTCTGCATATTACACATTCCAGCAGGAGTGGGCTTTGTCCCAACTCCCAGTATCTTCCCTCTACCCAGAGATCCACATACCCACCACACCACTTGTACCAGATACCATAATTTCAGATCCCAAGTATTTAACTAATGTAATAACACAGTCCTATTGCTTGATGTTCTATATAACTAACTCAAATTCTTTGATTATTACATTATATTTCCCCACCTAGCATTATAATGATACTGGAAGCTTTATCGTGTCAATTGCAGTGTATTTTAATATAAGCTTCTGATTCTCCTTTTGGCTTTGATGTTAATTAAAAACTGGATCATGTGTCTTGAACATCTGGTCAAAATGTAAGACTCATCGTAAATGTTGATAGCAAATTGAAAATATTGAAAAGCAGCACAAAATTAAACTGATGCACTTTGTGTATTTGAGAATATTTAAGTAACTTATTATATGTTTCCTTAACAATGTAAGTAACTATAACATACTGGTAGCAAAACATGCTTATAAAGTGTAGTCAATCAAAGGTATGCCTTATTAATGTGAGGTATGTATGTGTAAATATTCCTATCTGTTCCATTTAGCAGAATAATATTGAAATGTTTTTCAATAAAGTAACATTTGGATGAATTTCTGAATTTTCCTGAAAAACGAGAAGTTACTCATTTCCACTCTCATCCAGTTAGTTATAACAACAGCGTATTTTGTTACGCTGCAGCTGATGCTAATGCTGGACAAGTCAGATTCCAGAGTAAAACTGGATTGATAAACCATAAATTTTATGATTTGGTTACTGTACAGGCCAGTTACTGAACATATTCAGAGGACTGCCAGTGTACTTCTAACAAAAGAACATACTTTTTTCCCCCTTTTGTGTAATAAAGGTATAAAAGAAGTTTTGAAAATATCTTATTATGACTTGCAAGCCTTTCCCAAGCAGTATGCTTTTCAGACACTGAACCTGAGTGAAGAATTGATCATATTTTCACTCTTTTTAATTTATTACTAAACAGATGGGTGTGCAAGCTTTTTCTTGGAATTTGCTATAGTTTCATCAGGTGTGATTCTCTGCATTTAATTCCAAGACACAGGCTAACTCATTAACTTTTCTCTTTGATGATTTGGCTGCTAAACAGCCCATTTGGTGGTATGTACCTTTTTTGAACTAATACTGGCTGTTCTTTCTCCAGATTGTAAAGCGTAACTTAAAGTAGTTGTTTCAGCAATGATCTCACCAGGTAGCTTGTGTAGTCATTTAGTTTAAGTCACGTGACCTGTTAGAAATGTTGTTTTGACCCAATGTTAGATAATATGAACTCTGACCCTTAAAACAATTCATCTTCACAGAATTGAACAGCCATTTGCCTCCACTTTCAGATTAAAGCTCCCAAACATCCATACATCATAAGCATTGTACTTTCATATGTTTAAACTTATCAACACACTCCAGCATTCATGACACTGAGCCTTATATGGAGATAGTGAGGGAAGTTGACCAAAAGCTTGGACTAAGAGGTAAGTTTTAAGGGGTTTATCAAAGGAGTGTAGAAAATGAAATTCAGAGCTGCACGTTGACCGCTGAAGGTATGGTGACTGATGGTGGGGCAAACAAAACCGGTTTCCAAGAGACCAGAGATTTGGAGGATTTGAGAGCTGGGGGATGCTACAATGAGAGGGAGGGTGAGGTTATAGAGAAATTTGAAAGCCAGAATGAGAATTTTTAAACTAATGCTTTGCTGGTGATGGAACCCAGGGATGGAAATAGAGAAGCTGGCTGAACAGAAAATGGTGCAGCCAAGTTTTGAATAATTTCAGGTTTCACAGAGAAGCATATTTGTGATTTCTTAATACTTTTACTGATAAAATATTGGCCACTCATGGCTCTAATAATGGGAATTCAGTGCTACCAAAGTGGATCACCTTAATTAGGCTAAATATCAAAAGGCTGAACATTTATGAAGTTATACAAACACTCTGTTTGGAGTCCAGATAGGGCATTAGACAGGATTGATACTGGCTAAAATGTTATGAAAAGAAATGTGCGCAAATGTCCATGCCTGAAAGAATTACATCAGCGAATCATAAAATTGTTACAGCACAGAGGAGGCCATTTAGCCCACTGTGTCTATGCTAGCTCTCTGCAAGAACAATACATTTAATGCCACTTTTTTCCTCTTCCCCATACCCATACAAGTTTCCTCCCCTTCAGTTAGTGATCACAGTTTCTTTTGATAGTCACCATTGAATCTGAATCCACCAACACATTCTGGCAGTATTTTTCAAATCCAATTGATGCACTGAATGAACAATTAAGTCTGCCTCCTCTACTTCTTGATCCTTCCATCAATGGGAATAGATTTTTGCTATCGCCTTTGTCCAGACTTGGAGAAGAAATGGTTGAGAAGAGATTTTCTGAGGAGAAAAAGCCCCGGCTTCTACAATCTAGCTATAAAACACAAGTTCTTCATCTCTCGAACCATTCTCATGAATCTTTCCTCAATCGTCTATAAAGCCTTCATAACACTGTGAAAATGCAGTGCCCAGAACTGGATGCAGTATGCCACTTGAAGCTAAAGAGTTTTTACAGTCCAGAAAGCAGCTCTTTGCCCATTGTATGCATTAGTCATCAAGCATCTATCCTCACCCCATTTTCCAGCACTTAGCCATGTATAATGTGGCAGTTCAAGTACTCATTTAAATGCTACTAAAATATTTTGGGGGTTCTTACTCCTAACACCTTTTGAGCAATGAGTTCCAAATGTCCAATACCCACCACCCTCTAGATGAAAAGATTGTTCCTTAAATCCCCTCTAAACCTCCTACTTCCTACCTTAAATCTATGCTCCCTGGTTATTGATCCCTCTCTGAAGGGGAAATATTTCTCCACATTTACCTTGTCCATGCACTGCAGAACTTCGTAAACCTCAATCAGATTCCCTTTCAGCCTTCTCGAAGGAAAACAATTTCAGACTATCTAGAATAAAACAAAATTACAGTGGATACTGGAAATTTGAAAGAATCACAGATTCCCTCCACTGTGGAAGCAGGCCATTCAGCCTATACTGACCCTCAGAACAGCATCCCACCCAGACCCACCTCTCTGCTCTATCCCTGTAACCCTGTATGTCCCATGGCTAGTCCAATTATCCTGCACATCCCTGAATGGGCAACTTAGCATGGCCAGTCTACCCAACCTGTACTCTTTGGACTGTGGGAGGAGATCCACGCAGACATGGGGAGAATGTACAAACTGCACACACAGTGACCCAAGGCTGGGATTGAACTCGTGTTCCAAGTACTGAGAGGTAGCAGCGCTAACCACAGAGCCACTACGCTGAAACAATCCTGGCCTGTCTGTTGACTCTTCATAGTTGAACCGCTCCAGCCCAAGCAACATCCTTGTGAATCTTCTCTGCAATCTAGGGAAATTGCATCCTTCCCATAGTGAGGTTAACAGAACTGCACACAGTACTCCAGCTGTACCCTAACTAATGTTATGTACAAGTCTCTTATAACCTCAAATAAAGAGAAATTTCTGGTAAAACGCAGCAGGTCAGGCAGCATCTCTAGGGAGAAAGCAGAGTTAACATTTTGAGTGTCCATCAGAATTGCCTGTAGTTTGGTTAATGCTGAAGACGAGGTTGGAGGAGGAGTGCTTTATAAAATAATGGGGGATATTGATAGAATTAATGCAAAGAGGGAGGTGAGTGCATAGGTGGTGTCCATTGTGAAGGACGAAATTTCTAACTACTTGGAAATGCATGGTAAAATAGGACAAAAGTCGGCATGGTTTCATCAAGGGGAGGTCATGCTTGACAAATCTTTTAGAATTCTTTGAGGAGGTAATGAGCAGGTTAGACCAAGAGGAGTCAATGGCTGTTATCTATATGGACTTCCAGAACGCCTTTGATAAAGTGCCGCACAGGAAGCTGCTGAGTAAGATGAGGGCTCATGGTGTGAGAGGCAAGGTACTAGCATGGATAGAAGATTGGTTGTTTGGCAGAAACCTGAGAGTAGGGATAAAAGATTCTTTCTCAGGATGGAAGCTGGGTGACTGGTGGTGTTCCACAAGGGGCAGTGTTGGGACCACAACTTTTTACTTTATACATTAATGATCTGGATGAAGGAACTGAGGCATTCTGGCTTAGTTTGCAAATGATACAAAGATAGGTGAAGAAACAAGTAGTATTGAAGAGATGGGGAGGTTGCAGAAAGATTTGGACAGGTTAAGAAAGTGGCAGATGACATACAGTATGGGAAAGCGTGAGGTCATACACTGAGAGAAAGAATAGAGGCATGGACTATTTTCTAAATTCAGAAATCTGAAGTGTAAAGGGAGTTGGGAATCCTAGACTAGGTTTCTCTTAAGGTTTCTCAGAGGCTTTAAAAGGCTCTGGTCAGACCATATTTAGAGTATTGTGAGCAACTTTGGGCCCCATGCTTCACAAAGGATGTAATGTCCCTGGAGTCAGTCCAGAGAGGGTTCATGAGAATGGACCCAAGAATGAAAGGCTTTACATATGAGGAACATTTGAGGACTCTGGGGACTATACTCAATGGAGTTTAGAAGGATAAGGGGGGATCTGATTGAAACTTACAGAATACTGAATAGCCTGACAGAGTGGACATTGGGAAGATGTTCTCACTGGCAGGAGAGATGAGGACCTGAGGGCACAGCCTTAGAGTAAAGGGAAGACCTTTTGGAATGGAGATAAGGAGAAACTTCTTTAGTCAGAGATTGGTGAATCTCTGGAATTAATTGCCACAGAAGGCTGTGAAGGCTAGCTTATTGAGTATATTTAAAACAGAGCTCTTGATTACCAAGGAGATCAAAGGTTACAGGGAGAAAGTAGGAAAATGGGGTTGAAAAACCTATCAGCTATGATCAAATAGCGGATCAGATTCAATGGGCTGAATGGCCTAATTTCTGCTCCTATGTCTTATGGTGTTATACTTCACAGAGAGGGAGAGATTTGAAAGGTGTAGGTAAATGAGGGGATTATGGATGGCAGGCCAGGGCAGAATAGAAGCTGAATAAATGATAATGAGATCTGAGGTAGCAGAAAATGGGTAGTCTCTGCTGAAAGCAGACCATGTCATAACAGGACGAGATGTGGGATGGATAAAAAAAAATGAGAAGACAGAATCAGTTTCTAAAGTTATTGAACTCCGTGTTGAGTCCTAGAGGCTGCAGGGTTCCCAAGCAGAACATGAGGCATTGTTCTTTGAGATTGCGCTGAGCTTTGCTGGAACATTGCAACAGGTCTGTGGCAGATGTTGGCATGGAACGCAGTAGTGTGTTGAAGTGGCAAGCAACTACAAGCTAAGAGTCGTTATTGTGGACAGGACATAGGTGTTTTGTAAAGCAGTCACCTAGACTGCATTTTATTTCCCCAATGTAGAGGAGACCACATTGTGAACAGTGAATATTTTGGACTAGGTTGAGTGAAGGGCAGGTAAATTGCTGCTTCACCCTGAAAGGTGTGTTTGGGGCCTTAGATAGTGAGGAGGAAGAATTAAATGGGCAGGTGTTACCTTTTCTGCAATTGCATGGAAACCTGTTGTGGGGCTCCGGGGAGGTGTTGAGAATTGAGGAGGAGTGGAGTAGAGTTTCGCAGAGGGAATGGTCCCTGCAGAATATTGACAAATGAAGGTAAGGGGATGTGTGTTTGTTCGCGGCATCATGTTGGAGGTGAAGGCAATGGCAGATTCCAATCCTTTGGATGTGGAGGCTGGTGGAATGGTCAGTGAGGACCAGGGAGGGATCGAAAAGCAGGAGATGGGATGGACATGGTAGTAGGGAATCTTTGGCTGAGGAAAAAGGTGGACTTTTCTGTGCGCAACCTCACCACCATCACTGCAGAAAATGGTATCATTGGAACAATTACTATGAAGGTGGAGAAGCTGGGAGAAAGAAATAGTGTCTTTTCAGGAAACGTTGTGAGCGTGGATAGTCAAGGTAATTGTGGGAGTCAGCAGGTTTGTAATGGATATTGGTGTTGAGATACCAGTGTCGGACTGGGGTGGACAAAATCAGAAGTCACATGACAGCAGGTTGTAGTCCAACAGGTTTATTTAAAATCACAAACTTTCAGAGCACTGTTTCTTCGTCAGGTGAAGTTGAGGGAGGCACAGAATATATACACAGAGAAAATGGCAAGATAATTCCAGGTAATGGATCCAGTGTGAATAGTTTGTCAACAGTCTGAATAACAAGGGAAGGGAAGTTAAATAAACTTATTGGACAATAACCTGGTGTCGTGTGACTTATAGATATTGGGGACCAGCCTAATCTCAGAAATGGAAACAGATGTCAAGGAAGGGAAGGGAGGAGTTGAAAGTGGACCAAGTAAAGGTGAGGGCAAGGTGGAAATTGGAATTGAAATTGATAAACTTTACCAGTTCAGAACAAGAGGGGGAGGTGGCACCGATATCATCAGTATACCAGAGGAAGTGTTATGGGTGGGGACTGGAGTAGGACTGGAATAAGGAATGTTCCATACATCCCACAAAGAGACAGGCATTAACAGGAGCCCATGTGGGTACCCATGGCCACCCCTTTGACCTGAAGAAAGTGAGGGGAGTTAAAGGAGCAGACTGGGTGACTGCTTTGCAGAACACCTCTGGTCTGTGCACAAGCAGGACTCAGTCAGTCATTTTAACACCGCATTCTTCTCGCTTGCCCCACATGTCTGTCTTTGGCATCGTGCAGTGAGTCACAGCGCAAACTGGAGGAACAATATCTTATCTTCAAACTAGGCACTTTACAGCCTTCTAGACTTAATATTGAGTTCAATACCTTTAAATTTCTCCCCCTTCTTTTACCTTATCATGTCGGGGAGAAAGTGAGGTCTGCAGATGCTGGAGATCAGAGCTGGAAATGTGTTGCTGGAAAAGCGCAGCAGGTCAGGCAGCATCCAGGGAACAGGAGAATCGACGTTTCGGGCATAAGCCCTTCTTCATTCCTGAAGAAGGGCTTATGCCCGAAACGTCGATTCTCCTGTTCCCTGGATGCTGCCTGACCTGCTGCGCTTTTCCAGCAACACATTTCCAGCTCTACCTTATCATGTCGTCCCCTCCCCCTCATCCCGCTTACTGTCCTTTCAAGTCTGGCAGGAGACACACCATTGTTCTGCCATTCTCACATTCTGATCACTTAATCTACACTATCAACAGCTTTTCTTCACTGGCACCCTACACTCACTAACACCAGCAACATGCCCCCACAACCCTACAATCGCATAAATACTGTCTCCTCCATACACTCTCTCCATGGGTGCTGCCTGACCTACTGTGATCGCCAT
Organism: Chiloscyllium plagiosum; assembly: GCF_037043375.1. Classification (NCBI taxonomy): domain Eukaryota; kingdom Metazoa; phylum Chordata; class Chondrichthyes; order Orectolobiformes; family Hemiscylliidae; genus Chiloscyllium; species Chiloscyllium plagiosum. The sequence goes on from NW_028270148.1 coordinate 98,553,379, forward strand.
CAGTTGTTTTTAGTGCAGATTCTAGCATCTACAGTAATATGTTCCCATCTGTTATGACATAACTCCCCCTCCCAATCCCCAAGGACATGCAAGTCCTGGGCTGCCTCCATCGCCAAATCAAAGCCACTGCCAACTGGAAGAAGAACACTTCATCTTCTGCCTCAGGACCCTACACCATACAGCATCAACATCAACTTCACCAATTACCAAACCTCCCCTCCCTCCACCTCATCCCAGGTCCAACACTCCAACTCAGCACTCCTGTCTTACCTGTCCATCTTCCTTCCCACCTATCTGCTCTACCCTCCCCACCGATTTATTGCAATTACCTCCCTCCTGCATCCGCCTATCACCATCCTACCTATCTCCCCCCACCCCCACCTCTGTTTATCTCTTAGACCCCTTCCCACTCCACATTCCTGATGAAGGGCTTATGTCTGAAGCATTGACTCTCCTGCTTCTCAGATGCTGCCTTTAGAAACATCGATTTTCCTGCTCGTCAGATGCTGCCTGACCTGCTGTGCTTTTTCAGCACCACTCTAGACTCTGGTTTTCAGCATCTGCAGTCCTTGTTTTTAACTCTGATGCTGCCTGACTTTTTTTTGCTTTTCCAGCACCACACTTTTTGACTATGAGTTTGTCTTAGCATGGCAACCCATTTTGATCCACTTTCAGGTCTATTATCAGATTACATAGAATAAAAAAGTTTAAGAATTGCAGATGCTGAAAGTGAGAAACAAAACGCCAAAATTGCTTAGGAAATGGCCCTTGCAGAGGAAGGACTAAAGAGAGAACTTTTGAATTTCAGAAGTTGGAACTGAAAAGTAAAGGTTTTCTTAAAATGAGGGAGTTTAAACATTCACATCCAGAAGTTGAGAGAGCTTGTGTGCAAGATTCGCACCTGAATTGGCAGATATTCATGAGTTAGTTCATAAATCAAAGTTTGGCTTCTGACATTAATTTCAGTCTGTGAAGGATAGAAATTGGGGAAAAGAGAAATTCTCAGATGGTACAAGAAAAGGATATCTCATTGTAGATAGTAATAATAGTTTACCACAGATCATAAAAGAAGTCCATGAGGGGGAGAAGAGAAGTGTAAAAGACCCCAGGTGTTCTCACTGTAATAAAGTAAAACACATGAAGTTGCAGTGCTGGTGGTTTAAAAAATGGCACTGGGAAGATTGGTGTGGGAAAACAGGAGAAGCCAGAGACTTTTGTTGAAGTTGTAAAGGAATGCACAGTGGAAGCTAAAAAGCTGTGCCAGAATGTCAGGAGTTGGTTGAGAAGAAAGAACTCATTAAAGAATTTACTTGTATGGGTAAGGTTTATTCATGTGCGCCAGGAGGAGCAGTTAAAGAAATTAAGATTATAAGAAATACAGGAGCAAGTCAATCTTTGATGATGAAAGACGAGGAGATATGTAATTCAGAAGGAATATTACCAGAAAAGATGTTACTGGAATTCATGGTGAGAAGAGCAATGTTCCATTAAATAATGTAAGGCTGGAGAGTCCTTTGAAAAGAGTGCAGGTGAATAGTTCCTTGGAAGTAGAGTCGAGGGTAGATAGGATAGTGAAGAAAGCGTTTGGTATGCTTTCCTTTATTGGTCAGAGTATTGAGAATAGGAGTTGGGAGGTCAAGCTGTGGCTGTACAGGACATTGGTTAGGCTATTTTCGGAACATTGTATGCAATTCTGGTCTCCTTCCTATCGGAAGGATGTTGTGAAACTTGAATGTGTTCAGAAAAGATTTTCAAGGAAGTTGCCAGAATTGGAGGATTTGAGCGAAAGGGAGAGGCTGAATAGGCTGGGGCTGTTTTCCCTGGAGGCTGAGGGATGACTCTATAGAGGCTTATAAAATCTTGAGAGGCATGGATAGGGTAAATAGACAAAGTCTTTTATCCTGTGGTGGGGAGTCCAGAACTAGAGGGCATAGGCTTAGGGTGACAGGAGAAAGATATAAAAGAGACCTAAGAGGCAACTTTTTCACACACAGGCTGGTGTATGTTGGGAATGAGCTACCAGAGGAAGTGATGGATGCTGGTACATTTGCAGCATTTAAAAGGCATCTGGATCGGATGAATAGGAACGGTTTAGAGGGATATGGACCAGGTGCTGGCAAACGGGACTAGATTAGGTTAGGATATCTGGTCGGCATGGACGAGTTGGACCAAAGGGTCTGTTTCTGTGCTGTACATCTCTATGACTCTGTGAAGAGTGGTGAAGTAGTGGTAGCAGTAATAGAGAAATTTTCTGTTCCAGAGATACAGCATATCCTCAGTCATGATGTAGCTGGATCACAGTGGAAGTGATGCCTACTGTGGTTGAAAAACCATTGGAAAATTCAAACAATTGAGGTGTTACCGGAAGTATATACTGGGATTTTTCTGACTTTCTGTTAACAAGGTCTCAAAGCAATTGGTTGAAGCAGGAGGAGAAATCAAGGAGTAAAGATAAGAAAGATTGAAGACTAATTATCGGAAACTATGTTTGATTAAATGTTTGAGAAAAACAAGAACAGGTGAAGGACAAAGTGGATATATTTAATTCAGAGAAGTTGGCTTAATTGCAACAGAAAGATGATAAAATGAAGCAGTTGTATCCCAGAATCTTTCTAAAAAATGAAGCCTTCATGAGGAAATGGAGACCATTGTGTATTCAGGCAGATTAGAAACGGGCAGATGTTCATCAAATTGTATTACTGGTGGGTTATAGAAAGGAGGTGTTGCAGGTAGCACATGAATTACCAATAGGATAATTGGGAATAAGGAAAGCTCAAGCCAAATTACAACAACATTTTTGTTGGCCTAGACCGCATAAAAAGCAGTTGAATTTTGCCAGGTATCATTCATGTCAGGCAATAAGAAAACTTCAGGCATTGATAAAACTAGCATCCTTAATATCCACTCCAGCATTTGAGGATTTTGTTTTTACAAGAGTCTTAATTGATTGCACAGGACCTTTCATTGAAAGAGGCCATTACATTTTGCAATATCATGGCTAAAATGATTGTAGAAGAGTTATTCAAGCTTTTTAGTAGAAACGGAAAGAAGTTGGGACGTTATGTTGCAGCTGTATAGGATATTGGTGAGGCCACTTTTAGAATACTGCATTCAATTCTGGTCTCACTGCTATAGTAAAAATGTTGTGAAACTTGAAAGGATTCAGAAAAGATTTACAAGGACGTTGCTGGGATTGGAAGATTTGAAGTACAGGGAGAGGCTAAACAGACTGGGTATTTTCCCCTGGAGCATCGGAGGCTGAAGGGTGACCTTATGGAAGCCTATATTATAAAATCATGAGGGTCATGGATTGTCTAGGTCTTTTCCGCAGGGTTGGTGAGTCCAAAGCTAGAGGGCATACGTTTAAGGTGAGAGGGGAAAGATTTAAAAGGGGCCTAAGGGGCAACCTTTTCATGCAAACAGTGGTGCGTGTAAGGAACAAACTGCCAAAGGAGGTGGTGGAGGCTGGTACAGTTACAACATTTAAAAGGCATTTGGACTGGTTCATGATTAGGAAGGGTTTAGAGGAAAATGGATCAATTGCTGGCAAATGGGACTAGATCAGTTTCGGATATCTGGTTGGCACAGATGAGTTGGAACAAAGGGTCGACTTCCATACTGTAAACTCTATGAGGAGAAAGTGAGGACTGCAGATGCAGGGGATCAGAGCTTAAAAATGTATTGCTGGAAAAGCGCAGCAGGTCAGGCAGCATCAAAGGAGAAGGAGAATCGACATTTTGGGCATAAGCCCTTCTTCAGGAATGAGGAGGGTGTGCCAAGCAGGCTAAGATAAAAGGTAGGGAGGAAGGACTTGGGGGAGGGGCGTTGGGAATGCGATAGGTGGAAGGAGGTTAAGGTGAGGGTGATAGGCCGGAGAGGGGGTGGGGGCGGAGAGGTCGGGAAGAAGATTGCAGGTCAAGAAGGCGGTGCTTTGCTTATGTTTATGTGATCCTGCAATATTGGAACAGTTGATGAGTAGTACTTTGTTAAGTATTTTGAAAGATTTTAAATTATGCTAATTTTTAAAAGTTGTATTTTATCTGTTGTGTCAGAATAAAGTGTGCTTGCTTATGCCTCATAGTTTGATCAATCGAGTTGCACCTGGAACATAACGCCTCACACTTGCCACTAAATAAGTTCACTGGCACAGCTGGAGCTGCAGAGGGTGCTGTTTCTGGAGGACTGGTTATTGTTGCTGTGGTGAAGCTGGAGCTGCAGAGGGCATGAGAAACAAAACCAGAAATTACTGAAAAAAATTCAGTAGTTCTGGCACCATCTGTGGAGAGGAATTAGAGTTGATGTTTTGGGACTGCAATGTTGAATGAGCCAGAGAACCAAGTGGAACTGGGGGGGGAAGTAGGGCTGCTCTGAGCCACCGTGAGGTGGTGCTAAGGGAGAGAGAGTTGAGAGTGTGCAAATGGCAATACATGGCACTGTGTGTGGATCTTAGGACACAGTGAGAACAGCTGTCTGAGGAACATTGCACATCACAGAGATGCTTGTGATCCTGGATTCAAAACACGAAGGATGAAACTTGAGTTAGAATCCATGTGGATGAGTCTATATTGGAGGTAGTCACTGAGGAATTTGATGTGGTTGTGAAAACAGGTTTTGGTAAATATCTTGTCAAACATCAGGAGCAACAGCAAAATTAATGATGGTGAACAAGAAAAATGGTTGGAATGGAAGCCCTGTCAGAGAGAGGAGCAGAACTTTTTCAATGTGGGCCTATCTGGAAGAGATTTGGTAGTGAGTAAACACTAAACAAAATTTCCACATTGTAGGGAATCTAATCTAATCGAAAGACTGGGGTGGCACAGTGGCTAGCACTGCTGCCTCACAGTGCCAGGGACCTGGGTTTGATTCCAGCCTTGGGTGAGTCTGTTTGGAGTGTGCACGTTCTCACTGTGTTTGCGTAGGTTTCCTCCAGGTGCTCCAGTTTCCTCCCACAATCCAAAGATGTGCCGATCAGGTGAATTGGCTATGCTAAATTGCCCATAGTGTTTGGTGCATCTGTCAGAGGGGAATGGGTCTCAGTGGGTTTCTCTTCAGAGGGTCGGTGTGGACTCGTTGGGCCAGAGGGCCTGTTTCCACACTGTAGGGAACCTCATCTAAACTAAAAAAGTGACCCTTCTTCAGGAGACAAAAATAGAGATTGCTACTAAGGCTCAACAGGTCTAGCAGCATCTGTGGAGAGAAATCAGAGTTTACATTTCCTGGAACTCAGCTGTGAGGAAGGGTCACTATCATGATATTCTAAGAGATGAAAGGCTTAACAATCAATTTATCAATGTATCATTTCAGTTACATCACACTGTAAATTTTTGCTATAAATTATGTATTAGGATTGAGCCCTCCACTACCATCTGATGAAGGAGCGTCGCTCCGAAAGCTAGTGTGCTTCCAATTAAACCTATTGGACTATCACCTGGTGTCGTGTGATTTTTAATTTTGTACACCCCAGTCCAACACCGGCATCTCCAAGTCGAATTTGCAGAGGGCACTGTTTCTGGAGAACTGGCCGTTGTTGCTGTGGCGGAGCTGGCGCTGCAGAGGGCACTGTTTCTGGAGGACTGGCCGTTGTTGCTATGGCGGAGCCGGCGCTGCAGAGGGCACTGTTTCTGGAGGACTGGCCGTTGTTGCTATGGCGGAGCCGGCGCTGCAGAGGGCACTGTTTCTGGAGGACTGGCCGTTGTTGCTATGGCGGAGCCGGCGCTGCAGAGGCTACTGTTTATGGAGGACTGGTTGCTGTGGTGGAGCCGGCGCTGCAGAGGGCACTATTTCTGGAGGACTGGTTGCTGTGGTGGAGCCGGCGCTGCAGAGGGCACAGTGTCTGGAGGACTGGTTGCTGTGGCGGAGCCGGCGCTGCAGAGGGCACTGTGTCTGGAGGACTGGTTGCTATGGTGGAGCCGGCGCTGCAGAGGGCACTATTTCTGGAGGACTGGTTGCTGTGGTGGAGCCGGCGCTGCAGAGGGCACAGTGTCTGGAGGACTGGTTGCTGTGGTGGAGCCGGCGCTGCAGAGGGCACAGTGTCTGGAGGACTTGTTGCTGTGGCGGAGCCGGCGCTGCAGAGGGCACTGTTTCTGGAGGACTGATTGCTGTGGCGGAGCCGGCGCTGCAGAGGGCACTGTTTTTGGAGGACTGGTTGCTGTGGCGGAGCCGGCGCTGCAGAGGGCACAGTGTCTGGAGGACTGGTTGCTGTGGCGGAGCCGGCGCTGCAGAGGGCACTGTTTCTGGAGGACTGGTTGCTGTGGCGGAGCCGACGCTGCAGACGGCACTGTTTCTGGAGGACTGGTTGCTGTGGTGGAGCCGGCGCTGCAGAGGGCACTGTGTCTGGAGGACCGGTTGCTGTGGCGGAGCCGGCGCTGCAGAGGGCACTGTGTCTGGAGGACCGGTTGCTGTGGCGGAGCCGGCGCTGCAGAGGGCACTGTTTCTGGAGGACTGGTTGCTGTGTCGGAGCCGGCGCTGCAGAGGGCACTGTTTTTGGAGGACTGGCCGCTGTTGCTGTGGCGGAGCTGAAGCGTGTTGCCTGTCAGATCAAGCAGAGGCTCTAACGGACGTGTGGTGACTGCGGTGGCAGAGCGGGTGCCCGATGGGCGGTGGATCGGTGTGGGTGAGGCAGCTAAGGATGGTTCTGAGGAGGCTCATCAAGTGCTCTCTCCGGGATTACGGTTTCTGCCTGGCTTCGTTGCTGTTGTTGAGTTTAGCCTCGCTGTGTTACCAGCTGAACGGTGGGGCTCCGGCCCTGCTGCTGGAACTCCGCAAGTTTCTGGGTAGGTGCCACGCCGGAGGACCTCCGCATCTCTGCCTCTGCCAGACAAAGCCTGAGGACCGCGGCTTTGTCTGGCCTGCTTTCCTCAGAGGGACCTTGGAGAAGAGTGAGGGACGGGAGGTGGGTGAGGGACAGACAGATAGGGATGGGGAGATGAGGGCTGGTGGGGGGGGGGGGGGGGGTTGAGAGACAGAGGGGTGGGGATGGGGGTGAGGGACAGAGCAGGGGTGGAGATGAGGGCTTGGGGGGGTGAGGATCAGAGGAGTTGGTGGTAGGGATGAGGGTTGGGGGGGTGAGGGACAGAAGGGTAGGTGGGGGTGTGAGGGATTGGGTTGAGGGAGAGGGGTGGGTGAGCGGCAAGGTGTTAAGAGATGGAGGGTCAGGAAGACATGAAGGACAAACAGTCAAGGGGCAGGGAGTGTATGTGTGAGGGTTTGAAGGATGAGGACGTGTGAGGGACATGTCTGACAAATTAGACAGTATAAGGGATGGGGCTGCATGATGGACACGGGTCTGAAGGACAGGGACGACAGGCAGCTGGGAGGAGGGGGATCTGAGGGAGGGGTATGGATATGAGGGGCGGGTAAGAGATGGGGGTGGGTTTTGTGTGAGAGATGGCGGTTCTGTACAACTAGGAGAATGTGAAGGGAGTATGTTGGGAAGGCATGAGGTGTGTGTATGGGGGGGGGTTGTGAGAATAGTGCAGGGGGATTGAGACTACTGTGGTTGGGAATGGGTCATAGAATATTTGGCAGAGAGAGTTAGATGTATCAGAGTGTGAGGGAGAGGGGTGATTTACTGGATACTATGTTTCATTTACTTGTATTTAGTGTGAAGCTCAGTGTTCTTTTAGGAAATGTCGCATTCTTCCTTTTAGCTTAGGAATTTCCAACTGTACTATGTCTAAAGTTTGGAAAGTGATGTTTAAACAACCTCAAACTTAGTTTCCAACTTTAGAGGTGATGTGGAGGGTGGGAAATCATCTCGGAAGCTGAGGAATGGGCTAAAAAACAGTCTGAAAAGATATTAATGGAATCCTTGAGAGAAATGCTGGAAGTGAAAGTAGAAATTAACAATGTGCATCAGTTAGAAACATGAACATGCACATATAGGGGAGAACAGGTAAATTAAAATCACTAACTTTTCATCCCAATGGGCTGTGAAATGTCCTTGCTGATATTTTTAGGACCGGTTGGATTTTGGTCATGTTCCAAATGATTGGCAAATAACATGGATCAATTATAGTCCTACAGCATTGAAGCAGACCCGTCCATCCAATCAGTCTGTGCTGACCATTATCACAAATTAAACTGGTCCCATCTGCTTGCACCTGGCCTATATCCCTCCAAATGTTTCATGGACTTATCCAAATGTCTTTTTAACATTCGAAGTGTACCTGTATCCACCACTTCTGGAAGTTCATTCCACATGTGAACCACTGTTTTAAAAAAAAAATCCTCCTCATGTCTTTTTTAAATCTTGCTCTTCTTATGTTAAAAATCGGCCCCCTGGTCTTGAAATTTCATACCCTCAGGAAAAGACACTAGCCATTCATCTTATCTGTATCCCTCATCATTTTATAAACCTCTATAAAGTCACCTCTCAACCTCCTAACCAGTGGAGCAAGTCCCAGCCTATCCAGCCTCTCCTTATAACTCAGACCTTCCATTTCCAACAACATCCAGGTTAATCTTTTTTGAACCCTGTCCAGTTTAATAATATCCTTCCTATTACAGGGTGACAAGAACTAGACACACTACTCCAGAAGAGGCCTCACCAATGTCTTGTACAACTAAACGCCTCCTTAACAACCCTGTCTACATGTGATGCAAACTTCGAAGAACTATGTATCTGAACCTCTAAGTCTCTGTGTTCTACAGCACTACTGAAGGAGAAAGTGAGGACTGCAGACACTGGACATTAGAGTCAAAAAGTGTGGTGCTGTAAAAGCAAAGCCAATCAGGCAGCATCCAAGGAGCAGAAGAGTTAGCATTTCCAGCTTAAGCTCTTCATCGCGTTGACTCTCCTGCTCCTTGGATGCTGCCTGACCAGTTGTGCTTTTCTACCGTCACACCTTTTACACTACTGAAGGCCCTATTTTTATTTTATAAGTCCTGCCCTTGTTTGTTTTACTAAGATGCAATACCGTGCATTTATCCAAATTAAACTCCATCTGCCATTCCTCAGCCCATTCACTCAATTGATCAAGATCTCTTTGTAATCTTAGATAACCTCTTTAACTGTCCACTATACCACCAATTTTGGTGTCATCTGCAAACTTACTAAGCATACCTTTTATATCCTTACCTAAATCATTTATGTAAATAATAAACAGGAGTATACCCATATCCGATCCCTATGGAGCACCGCTGGTAACAGGCCTCCAGTCTGAAAAAACAACTCTCCACTATCATTCTGTCTCCTGCTGTTAAGCCAATTTATATTCAATTGGAAAGCTCACCCTGAATCCCATGTGATCCAATTTTACCAATTAGTCTATGTGGAACTTTGTCAAAGGCTTTGCTAAAGTCCACGTGAACACATCTACTGCTCTGCTCTTACCAAGCTTCTAGGTTACTTCCTCAAAAAGCTCAAATCAAGTTTGTGAGACATGATTTCCTTCACACAAAACCATGTTGACTATCACTAATCCTTCCTTGACACTCTAAATGCACACAAGTCCTATCTTTTAGAGTCACCTTCGACAACTTCCTTGACACTCTAAATGCACACAAGTCCTATCTTTTAGAGTCACCTTCGACAACTTACCCACCACTGAAATCAGAGTTCATAGTTCTGAGGCTTTTGCAATCCCTTCCTAAACAACAGCACAATATGAGCTAGTCTCCAGTCTTCCGGCACCTCTAAACATCGATTTCAATAAAGGCATTTTGGTAAAGGATTTTGTTGAAGTTCAACAAGAAGCCAAAACATAGAAATCACAAACTGCTTGGAAGATGAAAAACTAAATGTTCATGTTTCAGGTCATGAGCACTGAATGAAGGGCTGGCAAATAACCAATGAATACTCCAGTCATAATAAGTGAATTAATGTGATGAATGACCTGCACATCATTAGAAGAAGAAGGCTGAAATTGAACCAGACCCAGTGTGGAATGTGTTGGAGACAAAGTGTTGGGATAACACAAAATTGACTCAAAAAATGGGGCTGGGACAGATTCAGGGTTGTACTTTGATTAGATTAGAAATCATGGTCAGCACTCTATTCAGGCCATCATATCTGTGTTAACTCTCCAAGATCTACTTAGTGGATCCAATCTCTTACTCTTCTGTTTTTCAATTATTTCTCCATTTCCTTTTTTAAAAATATTTATGGTTTTCCTTTCACTTGTATTTTTGGTAGGGCTTGGCTATCTACTAAGGACACTCTGCTATAACAAATCTCTTGACCTCTACAATGTTCTTTTGACTTTAAATGAATGCTCGCCATTTAGAAACTCATCAGTGAGGGGACTGATTTTGCATTATCAAACTCAGGATTTGGAACATCTCTGTTAAATCCCTCATTCGTTATCCTTACTGAGACCAAACTCGTGCTCCTGACTAACCCTTCATACCCTCCTATTTGGAGTGAAAATTGTCTGAACCCTGACTGATGTGACATTTTCTAAAATAAGGATGGAAAATGAATCTCAGTATTCAAAATGTGTTGAAATCAATTATCATTGAACATTACTGTCACTTTTGTTTTTGTAGGCAGTTGAGAAACCCATTTCTTTAAGTATAAGACCTTGTTCTTTCAACGCTTTGTGCATGAACTCTGAAATCTTGAGTCATTTTCAAATTTTATGTTTCATATACAATTCCTTTTTCTTTGCAGAACGTATCAGTTCATATCTGTTTGTTCAATACTTCATCTAATACCTGTCTACACCATGCAAGTAGTCTGTTAACATTCTCTGTCATCATCATGATTAATTGCTCTGCTTGTTTTTATTTTGTCTGACTGTTGGTTTTATGCTTCCTGTAACTGCATCCTGCTCATTTGTAAATATATAAAAGTACATTTGGTACTTATCAATTGCGATAGTGTGCACATGATTTGGACATTATGTTCATTGATCACTAGAACATGGCAGCACTAATATATATTTGTAGATGCCTGAATCACGACCTGAACTCCAAACTGATTGATCCTATACCTGACTAAGGACTGATTGACGTGAAAAAGGGAAGCTTAGCCAGATAGTGAACAGTGAGACTTCAAAATCTGAATTGCAGCATGCAGGTTCTTCACTAGGGCAGAGGAACTGAATTACTTAATTAATATAACAAAACAAAGAACTGTTGATTCTGGAAATGTGAAACAAAAAACAAAATTGCTGGAGAAAATCAGCAGATCTGGCAACATCTGTGGAAAGCAACCAGAGTTAATGTTTCAAGTACAGTAATTCTTCTACAGAACTGTTCTGACAAAGCTGACACTACTTGACACAGCTTCTGTTCCTCATTATGTTTGCTAGATTATATTCAGAGTCTCCTCGTTCAGTAACCTGAAGAAGGGCCTGTGCCCGAAACGTCGAATCTCCTGTTCCCTGGATGCTGCCTGACCTGCTGTGCTGTTCCAGCAATAAAGTTTCAATTTTGATCTCCAGCATCTGCAGACCTCACTTTCTCCTCGTTCAGTAACCTGTCAGGGCTCCATGTCTTTTTAAAATGTTGAGTTCATCATTATTTCCAGTACAACTTCGTGATATACATTTTAAAATAAGAATTATGGGATATGGGTCTTGCTGGAAAAGCCATCATTTATTGTTTTGAGAAGGTGGCAGTGAGCTGTCTGTATGAACTACAGGCAATGATGGTTACAGTTTGGAGGAGAGTGCCGACATTGGCAAAGGTTGTAACTTTGGAAGGTGTTGCCAGGGAGACCTAGTAGGTTGCTACAGTGCATCTTGTGGGTGGAACACACAAACCACTTTTCATTGACGGTGAACTTAGTGAACGTTGGAAGTGTCAGATAGTGGTTTTTTTGGACATTTTTGGAGTTGGACTCAAACCACGCATTTGGAGAGTATTCCATCACAATTTTAACCTGTACCTTGTAGGTGGTGGACAGCCTCGGATAACCAGGAGATGATTGACTTCATAGCCACAGTGTTTGTTTGGCTGGTTTACTTCAGTATTTGGACAATGGTAACCCCCAGAATATTGATAGTGTGGGATTCAGCATTGGAGATGATCATTTTCTGACACGTGTGGCATTAATGTCACTTGCCACTTCATCAGCTCAAGTCGGAATGTTGTCAATGAGCTTGCTGCACTTGGACATTGATTGCTTATGTATCTGAGGAGTCATTAATGAAGTGAACATTATGCAATCATCAGCGAGCACCCTCATTTCTAACTTTATGATGGACGTTAAGTCATTGATGAAGCAACTGAAGATTGTTGGATCTTGGGCACTACCCCAAGGAACTCCTGCCAAGATGGGCTGGGCTGAGATGGTTGACCTCTGACAACCAATACCATCTTCCTTTATGTTAGACATGACTTTAACCAGCAGACCATTGCCCACCATATCTCTTTGATAGCCAATCATAAATTACCAGACCTGTTTGAAATCTGTTCCATTTAACACAGTACAGTATCCTTGCTGTGAAAATGGAACTTTGTCTCTATGAGGACTGTGCGTTCATCATACCTACAGATATTGTCATGAACAGATGTGGCTACTACAAATGCAGATAAGGTCAAGTAGATTTTTCCCACTTGTTAGTTCCTTCACATCTGTTGCAAGCTCCATCTAGTAGTTACGTCTTTCAGGATGCAGCTAGCCTGGTCAATCACGGTGCTACCATGACACTGTTGATGAATGTTGAAGTCCCCCATGAAGAGTATATTGTGTGCCCTTGCCACCTGAATGAGCCCTCCAAGTGGTGTTCATCATGGTCAAGTATTTATTCATCAGCTCAGCAGCACAGTGGGCGGCGGGGTGGCACAGTGGTTAGCACTGCTGCCTCACAGCGCCTGAGACCCGGGTTCAGTTCCCGCCTCAGGCGACTGACTGTGTGGAGTTTGCACGTTCTCCCCGTGTCTGCGTGGGTTTCCTCCGGGTGCTCCGGTTTCCTCCCACTGTCCAAAGATGTGCAGGTCAGGTGAATTGGCCATGCTAAATTGCCCATAGTGTTAGGTAAGGGGCAAATGTAGGGGTATGGGTGGGTTGCGCTTCGGCAGGTCGGTGTGGACTTGTTGGGCTGAAGGGCCTGTTTCCACACTGTAATGTAATCTAATCACAGTAGAATGTTTCCTTGCCCAAGTTTGACTTGATGCCATGAGACTTCACAGGATCCAAAGTCAGTGTTGAGGACTTTGAAGGCAACTTCCTTCCAACAGTACACCACTGTGCCACCACCTCTGCTCGGTGTTCTGGTGGTAGGACAGATGTACCTAGGAATTCTGATGTTGTCTGGAACATTGTAAGAATGACTGTGTCGGAGTGTTGCTTGACTAGTCCGTGGGACAACTCTCCTAATTTTGGCATAAGTCTTCAGGAGGAAAGGTCATCAGAGGTGTGTGTTGTCATTTCTGTTGTCTTGATTACGAGGCTAAGCAATGTCACAAAGAGCTAAGCACATTTTAGAAGCTATTTAAGGGTCAACTGTATTGCTGTGGATTTAGAGATCTACATTTGGCCCACACTAGTTGAGGATATTTCTAAGGGACATGAATGAACCAAATGGTCTATATGAACATTGACAGTGTTTTGAGTTCATCAGTAGAGTAGCTTTTAATTCCTGGTTGATAAATTAATTTCAGATTTCGCTGTCTATTTTATGGTATGTTTGGAGTCCACGTTCCCAGAGGTGTAACTGGATTACTAGTCTATTGATAATGCTATTACTCCATCACCTCCCCCTAGTTCTGGGCCTTAAATCTGCAGTATAACCAACAAGAATTTGTCAAGACCTGTGACCCTGGCTGTATACAGTGCCTTCTATAGTTTTATGGAATGAACCGTGTTGGCCAAAGACCAGCATTTTGCTGTGGGCCTCAGAAGGTGGTACGAGTGGATTATCTGCCCAGTACCTCTGCCTCACATGGTTGCAAATGCATCAGCTTTGTGAAGGAATGAGCTGGGCTCTCACATTATTGACTGTGAAGATGTTTGTGGAGCTACCCATACTGATTGCTTGTTTAATTGTTCACCATTCACCAGTGGAAGTTGCAGAATTTAGATGTGATTTGTTGGTTGTGACATTGCTTAGCTTTGTGTATGGCATACTGCTTCTGAAGAATTCAGCTATCCTGACTGGATTGCTGTCTTCAAAAGTGCACAAATTGGTGCAATTGACAGATTACGTTTAATGCAGAGAAATGGGAAATAATTCATTTTAGTAGGAAGAGGATAGAGACTTAGGATAAATAGACAAAGTCTTTTTCCTGGGGTCAGGGAATCCAGAACGAGAGGGCATAGGTTTAGGGTGAGAGGGGAAAGATATAAAAGAGACCTAAGGGGCAACGTTTTCACGCAGAGGGTGGTGCGTGTATGGAATGAGCTGCCAGAGGAAGTGGTGGAGGCTGGTACAATTGCAACATTTAAAAGGCATCTGGATGGGTATATGAATAGGAAGGGTTTGGAGGGATATGGCTGGGTGTTGGCAGGTGGGACTAGATTGGTTTGGGATATCTGGTCGGCATGGATGAGTTGGACCAAAGAGTTTGTTTCCATGCTGTACATCTCTATGACTCTATGGCAATAAAGAATATAATTCTAAAGGGGATGCAGGAGCAAAGGGAACTGGGGGTATGTGTGTACCAATTATTGAAGGCAGGGGGACAGAGCTAGAGAAAATACAAATAAAGCATAGCAGCATGGGATTATAATTAAAGGCACAATGTACAAAAGCAAGCAAGTTTTGGTGAGTATTTAGAAAACGCTAGTCATTCTTCATCTGGAGTATTGAGCTGTATTCTGGGCATCACACTTTAGGAGCGATGTGAAGGTACTGCGAGAGGTGCAAGAAAGATTCATTGCGATAATTCCAGGCAAAATTCAGGCCATGAGTAGATTGGTGTAGTTTGGATTGTTCTCCTTAGACAGGGGAGTGTTGAGAAATGCTCTGACGGACTTATGCAAAATTATGAAACACTTAGACAGCATGGATAGACAAAAACTTCTCACCAGTGAAAGGGTTAGCATGGATAGACAAAAACTTCTCACCAGTGAAAGGGTTAATTAAAATTTTGAGCAATTGCCAAACATGAAACAAAACCTTTTTATCGCAGTGAGTGGGCTGGAACTGTTTTCCCTGGAGCGTCAGAGGCTGAGGGGTGACCTTATCGAGGTTTACAAAATTATGAGGGGCATGGATAGGCAAAGTCTTTTCCCTGGGGTCGGGGAGTCCAGAACTAGAGGGCATAGGTTTAGGGTGAGAGGGGAAAGATATAAGAGAGACCTACGGGGCAACCTTTTCACACAGAGGGTGGTACGTGTATGGAATGAGCTGCCAGAGGAAGTGGTGGAGGCTGGTACAATTGCAGGATTTAAGAGGCATTTGGATGGGTAAATGAAAAAGAAGGGTTTGGGAGGATTTGGGCCGGGTGTTGGCAGGTGGGACGAGATTGGGTTTGGGATATCTGGTCGGCATGGATGGGTTGGACCGAAGGGTCTGTTTCCATGCTGTACATCTCTGTGACTCTCTGATTAGGATATAGAATACACTAAGTGTGAGTTTGGGCAGACTGAATTATGGCTTTCAAGAGGGAATTCAATCATTAACTGAGGAAAAAAAAATGCAGGACGACAGGGATTAGTCATAGAGTCATAGAGAAGTACAGCACAGAAACAGACCCTTCAGTCCAACTCATCCATGCTGACCAGATATCCTAACTTACTTTAGTTTTAAATTCCATCTGCCACTCCTCAGCCCATTCACTCAATTGATCAAGATCTCTTTGTAATCTTAGATAACCTCCTTAACTGTCCACTACACCCACCTTTTTGGTGTCATCTGCAAACTTACGAACCATATCTTCTATATTCTCATCTAAATCATTTATATAAATGGTAAACAGGAGTAGAATTAGAGGGAGTCAATTTAAAATGGAAATGAGACATTTCTTCAGCCAGAGAATGGTGAGCCTGTGGAATTCATTGCCGCAGAGCGCAGTGGAGACCGGGACGTTAAATGTCTTCAAGGCAGAGATTGATAAATTCTTAATCTCGCAAGGAATTAAGAGCTATGGGAAGAGGGTGGGTAAGTGGCATCGAAATGCCCATTAGCCATGATTGAATGGCAGAGTGGACTCGATGGGCCGAATGGCTTTACCTCTACTCCTATGTCTTATGGTCTTATTTACCAGCACTTGGCCCATGTATCTCTAGACCTTTTTCTATTCATACACCCATTCAGATGTCTTTTAAATGTTGCAATTGTACTAGCCACTACCACTTCCTCTGGTAGTTCATTCCATACGTGTACCACCACCCTCTGCATGAAACAGTTGCCCCTTAGGTCCCTTTTATATCTTTCCCCTCTCACCCTAAACCTATGCCCTCCAGTTCTGGACTCCCCCCACCCCAGGGAAAATATCTTGTCTATTTACCCTATCCATGCCCCTCATGATTTTATAAACCTCTATAAGGTCACCCCTCACCCTCTGAAACTCTAGGGAGAACAGCCCAGCCTCTTCCTATAGCTCAAATCCTGCAATCATGGCAACATTCTTGTTCATCTTTTCTGAGCCCTTTCAAATTTCACAACATCTTTCCGAGAGGAAGGGATCAGAATTGCATACAATATTCCAAAAGTGGCCAAACCAATGTTCTGTACAGCCGCAATATGACCTCCCAATTCCTATACTCCATGTTCTAACCAATAAAGAAAAACATACCAAACGCTGCCTTCACTATCCTATCTACCTGCGACTCCACTTTCAAGGAAGTATGAACCGAAAGTAAGAACCTGAACTCCAAGGCCTCTTTGTTCAGCAACACTCCCTAGGACCTTACTGCTAAGGGTATAAGTCCTGCTAAGATTTGCTTTTCCAAAATGCAACACCTCACATTTATCTGAATTAAACTCCATCCGCCACTCCTCAGCCCATTGGCCCATCTGATCAAGATCCTGTTGTATTCTGAGGTAACCTTCTTTGCTGTCCACTACACCTCTGATTTTGGTGTCATCTGCAAACTTACTAACAATCCCTCCAATGTTCACATCCAAATCTTTTATATAAATGATGAAAAGTGTTGAACCCAGCACCGATCCTTATGCCATTTTATTGGTCATGGGCTTCCAGTCTAAAATGCAACCCTCCTCCACCACCACCCCCTGTCTTCTACCTTTGAGCTAGTTCTGTATCCAAATGGCTAATTTTCCCTGTACAGTTCTGTATCCAAATGGCTAGTTCTCCCTGTATTTCATGAAATCTAACCTTGCTAATCAGTCTTCCTTGTCGACACCTTACTGAAGTCCATATAGATCATGTCCACGCCTCTGCCCTCATCAATTACCTTTGTTACTTCTTCAAAAAACTCAATCAAATTTGTGAGACATGTTTCTAACACACAAAGCCATGCTGACCATCCCTAATCAGTCTTTGTCTTTCCAAATACATGTAAATCCTGTCCCTCAGGATTACCTCCAACAACTTGTCCACTACTGATGTCAGGCTCACTGGTCTATAGCTCTCCAGCTTTTCTTTACCACCTTTCTTAAATAGTGGCACCACGTTAGCCAACTTTGTCTTCCGGCACCTCACCTGTGACTATCAGTGATCTCAGCAAGAGGCCCAGCAATCAGTTCCCTATCTTCCCACAGAATTCTAGGGTATACCTGATCAGGTCCTGGGGATTTAGTCACTTTTATGCGTTTCAAGACATCCAGCACCACCATCTCTGTAATATGGACATTTTTCATGCTGTCACCATCTATTCCCCACATTCTATATCTTTCATGTCCTTCTCAACAATAGGGTGATCATCCCTTCGTTATTTCTCAGTTCCACCCAAATAACCTCCCTGAATGTATTCCCAGGAATATCCTCCCTAAGAACAGCAGTAATGCTATCCCTTATCAAACCCCCCCCCCCCCCATCCTTCCTGTAGCATTTGTATTCTGGAACATTAAGCTGCTAGTCCTGTCCATCTCTGAGACATGTTTCTTTAATTGCTATGATATCCCAGTCCCATGTTCTTAACCATGCCGAATTCATTTGCCTTCCCTGTTAGGCCTCCAGCATTGAAGTTAATGCAGTTTGATTTATCAGTCCTACCTTGTTCCTTCCCTCCCCGACTGTTTGACTTGCTCTCTTTCCCAGCTGTTCCAGTCTCAGATTGATCTCTTTCCACACTATTTCTCTGGGTCCACGCCCTCCTACCGTACTAGTTTAAATCCTCCCGGCAATCCTAGCAAATCTCCCTACCAGTATATTAGTCCCCTTTCAATTCAGGCGTAATTCTTCCTCCTTGTACAGGTCACTTCTACCCCAGAAGAGATTCCAGTGATCTAAAAATATGAACCCTTCTCCTAGGCACCAACTCCTCAGCCACGCATTCATCTGCTGTATCCTCCTATTTCTACCCTCACTAGTTCATAGCACTAGGAGTAATCCAGATATTACTACCCTTAAGGACCTCCTTTTAAAATTCATGTCTAGCTTTTCATATTCTCCCTTCAGAAACTCGTCCTTTTCCCTCCCTACATCATTGGTACCAATGTGTACAATGACCTCCCGCTGGTCCCTCTCCCCTTTGAGAATATTCTGCACCCTCTTTGAGAAATCCTTGATCTTGGCACCAGAGAGGCAACATACCATTCTGTTCTCTCACTGCTAGCTGCAGAAACGGCTGTCTGTGCCTCTGACTAGAGAGTCCTCTATCACAGTCGATCGATCGGAACCTGACATGCCCTTCATTACATTATGGCCCATCTGGATATCAGAAGCTTGGCTGTTCATCTAACATTCCTCTGAGAGTCCATCACCCCCTTCATTTTCCAAAGCAGCATACTTGTTTGAAATGGAGATAGCCACAGAAGACTCCTGTACTACCTGCCTACCTCTTACCTTTCCTGGAGTTAACCCATCTATGTGACTTTATCTGTGGCTTTTCTCCCTTCCTCTAACTGCCTCACTCATGTAAATTCCTCATTGCCTCTAATTTTCACTCCAGTCAATCCATGCAATCTGATAGGATTCGCCACCAAAGACGCTTCCTGCAGACATAATTGTCATTAACATGTAATATGTCCCTAAATTCTTACATGTGACAAGAAGAGCATTATCACTCTACTAAAGGCCATCTTTGCTCCTTCACAATCTACAGACATAGAAAATAGCACCATCTTTTTGCTCTTCAACAGTGCTCCAGGTTAACTTACTACTTGTGGTTTATATTTTTAAAATTTAATCCAGAGACAGATTTCAATAAAATATATAATCAAGAAAGAATCCACTTTACTCACTACTGTAGACTTACAGCGAAGTTAGCGGAAGAGTCATATTCAATAAACTACTCTTTCAGAGCGTCACCACAGACACAACTTTTTGAATGCCTTCCTATCCTGCAGCCGTCTCTTTATTCCATGAATCCCCATTCATGCCCTTCTGGACTGAACCAGACACAATTCTGATTTGGTATCTGGCTACCTTATATCACCTTATCATGCTTGAGATGTTTTACACCAGAAAGAATTGGAAAAGAGGTCTTTAATTATTGTATTTTAAAGCATTTTGTATTTTTTTTCAAAAGGGACAGTGTACGAATGGGTAGTTTCTGAATTAATAAAAGCTGTTTTCTCTAAAGACTTTACAGGGAGCCTACAGCAATAGATCTTTATCAGTGTTTGTGCTCCACTCAAGCCTCCACCTATCATATTATTTCATCTATTAGTTTCAGTACGTCTGTTTATTCCTTTCTAACTTAGATGCTTGAGGTCACATTGATGTATAGCTAAGTGTTCAGGTCAGGGTAGGATTTAGTATCAGTGTTACTGTAAGCATCCGGGTGATTATGGTTAGAGTTCCTGCATTAACTGTGAAAGTAAACAACTTGAAACAGGTCAATAGAAATGTGCCTTGACGATCTTCGAGCAGTCATTGTGGGAAATCTCTTGTTGCTTCTCACTGCCTGGAATAACTTTAGGAAATAGGATGTATCAAAAATAAATAGTTAATGGGCTATATTTAGGTTATACGTATCTGATCTTGGTAAGGCAGTAATTTTTACCCCAAGCAGTAACACTAATCTTTTTTATGCTCCACATGCAGCATCGAGTGCCAAGCACTCAAAAGTATCGTTACCATTTACCATGAAAGGCTGGCAGTTTATAACTCAGCAAGTTAAATTCAACTATTGAATTTTTCATCTGCCAGGCATGTGGGGACTTTCCATGTAAATATGTTTTTGAAATAAATTTGAATGGTTGCCAATAGCAGCCGTGAAAACAGGCTTAACATTTCCAACATCAATAAGTACTTTTTATAGTTGTACAGTGCCCAGAAGACAATTTGCAACAGCACATGTCCAACATTATTGCAGTGTTCCTCATGCTGTAGGCACAGGGAGAAGGAGGTAACATACTACTATAAATATAAATATCTAAAATAGGAGCAAAAGTAGAACATTTGCCCACCCAAACCTGCTCTATCATTCAATAAGATCATGGCTGATCTGTTTCAGGTTTGAATTCCACACTCTCATTTACCACTTTGATTTCCCAGTCTAACAAGAATCTATTCAGCTCTGATTTAAAAAAAAATTGATGAACCAATCTCCACCACCACCTCAGACAGAGAATTCCAAAGTCTCTCAAATCTCTGGAATGTAGTGCAGCAAGGTATGAAATTGTTCACTTTGGCAGGAAGAATGAAAAGGCATGGAGAACAACTGATTAGGGATAGTCAGCATGGCTTTGTGTGTGTGAAATCATGTCTCACGAACTTGATTGGGTTTTTTGAAGAAGTAACAAAGAGGATTGATGAGGGTAGAGTGGTGGGTTGATCTAAATGGACTTCAGTAAGGCGTTTGACAAGCTTCCTCATGGGAGACTGATTAGCAAGGTTAGATCACATGGAATACAGGGAGAACTAGCCAGTTAGGTACAGAACTGGCTCAAAGGTAAAAGTCAGAGGCTGATGGTAGAGGGTTGTGTTTCAGACTGGAGGCCTGTGTGTTATGAAGTTGAAGGCATGAACTGTACCTTTGAGAGTGAAAACAGAAAAGCTGGCAGGCAACTGTCATGTGACTGACTACAAGCACAAAGTTTACGAGACAGTTTGAAGATGTAATATTTTGCTGTGATCTAGATATCAGTTGTTTTCACAGTAGTTTGAATTTAACCAGTTTAAATTATGCACCAACATACTAAAACCCAATCAAATTTGAATTTTACTGTTTTGACAACATTGAACCAATGAGATGATCCAATGTTTTGGGGTATAAAAAGCTAGCATTTTGGACAGTTAGCCAGAGAAAGAGCACCTTCTGCCATCGAACAACTGCTATTCAAAACACTCTCTAAAAGGTATCTTTTTATATGAAACATTTTTGCAGGAGAAGACTGAAAACGACCCAGGAGGATCGACATTGCTGTCCGGTTTTTGAAAATCGATTTGCTGTAAATTTATTAGGGGCTTTATCCGATCAGTATATTGTTACAGAGTGGGAGGTAGATAACAAATTTTGAAGAGAAAGGGGACGTGGAGTTTTAAATAGTTGTTGTTTAGTATCCTCTTTTAGAGTTAAAGAATAAATTGTTACTTTTTTCTTTAAATAATGGAATTGGGTAGTTTTCTGTCACTCATACTTTAACAGATTACGAGGCGGGGTGAGCTTTTCTGTGTTTGGTTTAATTAGCAGAAGGGTTCACTGCCGTGTTGTAACATGTGGCAGTCCACTGGTCACAAGGATCGGTGCTGGGTCCACTACTTTTCATCATTTATATAAATGATTTGCATGTGAACATAGGAGGTATAATCAGTAAGTTTGCAGATGACACTAAAATCAGTAGTGGACAGCAAAGAAGGTTACCTGACCTTACAACGGGATCTTGATCAGATAGGCCAATGGGCTGAGGAGTAGCAGATGGAGTTTAATTTAGATAAATATGAGGTGCTGCATTTTGGAAAAGCAAATCAGAGCAGGACTTATACACTTAATGGTAAGGTCCTAGGGAGTGTGGCTGAACAAAGAGACCTCAAAGTGCAGGTATATAGTTCTTTGCAAGTAAAGTTGCAGATAGATAGGATAGTGAAGAAGGCTTTTGGTATGCTTTCCTTTATTGGTCAGAGCATTAAGTATAGGGGTTGGGAGGTTATATTGCGGCTGTACAGGACATTGGTTTGGCCACTTTTGGAATATTGCGTGCGATCCTGGTCTCCTTGCTATCAGCAGGATGTTGTGAAACTTGAAAGGGTTCAGAAAAGATTTACAAGGATGTTGCCAGGGTTGGAGGATTTGAGCTATAGGGAGAGGCTGAATAGGCTGGGGATATTTTCTAACCTGGAGCGTCACAGGCGGTGGGGTGACCTCATAGAGGTTTATAAAATCATGAGGGGCATGGATAGGATAAATAGACAAGGTCGTTTCCCTGGGGTGAGGGAGTCCAGAACTAGAGGGCGTGGGTTTAGAGTGAGAGGGAAAAGATATAAAAGAGACCTAAGGAGCAACTGTTTCATACGGAGGGTGGTGTGTGTATGGAATGAGTTGCCAGAGGAAGTGGTGGAGGCTAGTACAATTGCAACATTTAAAAGGCATCTGAATGGGTATATGAATAGGAAGAGTTTAGAGGGATATGGGCCATGTGCTGGCAAATGGGACTAGATTGGGTTGGGATATCTGGTTGGCATGGACAAGTTGGACCAAAGAGTCTGTTTCTGTGCTGGACTTCTTTGACTCAAACTGCATGGTTCCCAAGTGCAAAAGTCAGTGTATGGATCGCAACTTTCAATCTCAATGACTTCGACAAAATAACTGAGTTTGTTCCCAATATAAAACTAATTGGAAATATAAGCTGTGAGGAGAACACAGGCAAGACAAGTGAAGTAAGTGGGCAACATGATAGGGAAGTATAAAGTTATTCACTGAGTAATAAGAATAGAAACATTTTTTTAAAATGGCTTGTAATTTATAAATATTGATGCTGAGAGAAACTTAGATATATTCATACAAGAAAAATGTTAACGTGGACACAAGCAAGGGAAATGACATTTTGATCTTATTGCAAAGAAATTAATGTACAAGAAGAGGGATGCCTCGGTACAGTTAATATAAGGATTTGGTGAAGCCTTATGTGTACTGTGCAGTTTGATCTCTAAACATGGAAAGAAATATTTGCATTGGAGATATTACAGTGGTGGTGAATCTGAGAAAATTGGGCTGTATCCTTCTGAGTTTAGAAGAATGAGACATTCCCAGCCATCGCAAGTTTGTAGTTTAGGGCGGCATGGTGGCACAGTGGTTAGCACTGCCTCCTCACAGCGCCAGAGATCCTGGTTCAGTTCCTGCCTCAGGCAACTGTCTGTGTTGAGTTTACACGTTCTCCCCATGTCTGCGTGGGTTTCCTCCGGGTGCTCCGGTTTCCTCCCACAGTCCAAAGATGTGCAGGTTAGGTGAATTGGCCATGCTAAATTGCCCGTAGTGTTACGTGAAGGGATAAATGTGGGGGAATGGGTCTGGGTAGGTTGCTCTTCGGAGGGCCAGTGTGGACTTGTTGGGCCGAAGTGCCTGTTTCCAGAGTGTAAATAACCTAATCTAATCTAATCATGATCACATTGAAACATAAAAATTTGCTGCAGTTAACAGGGACACCCATTAAGGAATTGTTTCCCCTTGTTGGGTAATGTAGAAAGTTAAGGCACTGTTTCATAGAGTACAGGTTGATCATTTATTACGGAGATGGAGAGAAATTTCTTCCCTTGGACAGTTGTGAATCTTTGGAATTTTCTACTCTAGACGGCTGTGGATGCATGCTTATTGAATATATTGAAGGCTGGGATTAATTTCTGGCCTGACAGAAAAGAAATGGGCGGCACGGTGGCACAGTGGTTAGCACTGCTGCCTTGCAGTGTCAGAGACCCGGGTTCAATTCCCGCTTCAGGCGACGGACTGTGTAGAGTTTGCACGTTCTCCCTGTGTCTGCGTGGGTTTCCTCCGGGTACTCCGGTTTCCTCCCACAGTCCAAAGATGTGCAGGTTAGGTGGATTGGCCATGCGGTAAAAGATTAACAATGATTGCATGAATGGTAGAGCTTGCTTAGGGAACTATATGATTCACTCCTATTTCTTATGCAGTTAGGCCAATGTATTCTGCTCCCACAGTGTTAGTTTCTGGATGAAAATAGTTACACTCAATTAACAAGTAGTGCACAGCAAGGTTGCTTCTGCAAGATGCTGTTTATATTTACTTATTGCCCTCCTAGCTCAGGTAATTTCCAAAATTATGGCAATGTAAGTCATATCCTCCTTCCCTGTATCTCAGCTGGAAAACTGAAAAAAGAGAGTTATTAAAAGAATTAAATAACAAACCTAGACACAGGCATCTGACTTAAATTACTATTGCTGCACATGCGCAATATGTCCAATCAAGCCTGCTCAACCTTGTCTGATTTTCCACCTTAGGTCGACTTTCATACCCTAGTCACAACTTGGAGGAAAAAAATTATCCTGTGCTCAATCCCAAGTGGCTGACTCCTGACTGAAAAGTTGTTCTGTGCTTTAAGAACCTATGCTTCTGGATAGCAGCCTCTCAGCATTTCCCCTGTCAAACCTCAAGAATTTTATACCTTAACCTCAAGTTTTAATGAAATCTCCTCTTGTGCCTCTCAATACCAGAAAATTTTATTTGATCTCTCCTCACTTGATGACTCTCTCATCCTGGGAATTAATCTAGCAAAACCTTTGTTCCTCCTCTTGTCATCCCGTTCCCGTTCTTAACGTTGTTAACTGGATTCATACAATGAAAACTTTTCCCCTTGTTAGCTGACCTTGCATACTGAATGCTTCCAATATTGTTAAGTGGCTTTACATAATGACTGCTTTTCCACCTTGTTAACCCATTACCCTTGCCTCCAACACCCCATTGTTAACTGAAATTCTTACTTGATCTGAGTCAGCTGAACCTTTTGTTTCATAAAACTCAACTTAACTTTGCCTGCCTGCTTATACCCTATACACATTCTCATTCTAAGGTAAGTATAAAGATGACTTGAGTCTTTAATATGGTAAAATATCCCAAGGTGCTTCACCAGGATTATTATCCCTCAAAATTTTGACATTTATCTTTGCTTGGCTAAGGAGATCAAAATTGCACATGGTATTCCAAAGTCCAACAATTATAGCAAAACCTCCTTATTCCAACCTTCATTCAGTAAAGGCCAGCATAACATTTGCTTTCCTAATTGCTTATTGTATTGCATGATAACTTGTTGTAGGTTTTGTGCAGGGGTTCACAAGTTATTTGAATATCAACCATTATTAGTGTCATATTATTTTACTATTTTCCAGTTCATTCCTATCAAAGTAGATAATTAAATATTTTCTCACATTGGTCTGTTTCCATGCTGTACATCTCTGTGACACTGACTAGTCTCCATTTGTCCTCTCTTCATCCCAGACGGCTGCAGTTCTTTGCAGGCTTTGTACCTTCCTCACAGTTTACTTCCCCACTTAGCATTCTATTATCAGCAAATCTGGATACATTACATTCCTTCCTCCTCATCTAAGCTATCAATATAAGTTGTAAATTACTGAAATCCAATCTCTGATCCTTGCAGCATTCCACCAATTATAATCTGCCAACATAGAAAATTGTTTATTCCTGCATTCTGTTTTCTATCTGTTGGTCAGTGCTCAGTGCATACCAATATATCTCTAATTCCATGAACCATTGTCTTGTGTAGCAACCTCTTGTGCTACAGTGTATCAGTGATTCCTGAAGAAGGGTTTATGCCCGAAATGTCGATTCTCCTGCTCCTTGGATGCTGCCTGACCTGCTGCGCTTTTCCAGTAACACATTTTTCAGTGTATCAAATACCTGTGTAAAAATCCTATCTATGTTGACCTTCCTTATCTACCCTCCTAATTATACCCCTCAAAATTGATAGATTTATTAAGTACTATTCCCTTTCATAAAACAATTTGATTATAGCAAAATAAGGAGGTTTTGCTATAATTGTTGGACTTTGGAATACCATGTGCAATTTTGATTTCCTTAGCCAAGCAAAGATAAATGTCAAAATTTTGAGGGATAATAATCCTGGTGAATATGATTCTTGAAGTGATCTGTTAACATGTTCCTCATGGCAGATTGTAGTGATTCCCAACTATTGATGTCAAACCAACTAACTATAATTCCCTTTTTACTTGCTTCCTCCTTTCCTGAACAGCGAAGATATGTTTGCTATCTTCTAATACGTGAAGAGGACTGTTCTTGAAAACGAATAGATCGCTGTAGGTGCCTTCCAGGGATTTGTCAGTTTTAGGTCCATTAATATTTTAGAGCTGATATTAATTTTATGTCCCTCATGCACAGTAGACCCTTGATTTCCTCACTAGTTCTAGGATGTTGTTTACATAGAACATTACAGCGTAGTACAGGCCCTTCGGCCCTCGATGTTGCGCCGCCCTATCTTACTAATCTGAAGCCCATCCCACCTACACTATTCCATTTACATCCATATGCCTATCCAATGAAGACTTAAATGAACTTAAACTTGGCGAATCTACTACCATTGCAGGCAATGCATTCCATATCCTTACTACTCTCTGAGTAAAGAAACTACCTCTGACATCTGTCTTATACCTATCTCCCCTCACTTTAAAGCTGTGTCCCCTCGTGTTTGCCTTCCCCATGCTTGGAAAAAGGCTCTCCCTGTCCACTCTATCTAACCCTCTGATTATCTTGTACGTCTCTATTAAGTCACCTCTTAACCTTCTTTTCTCTAGCAAGAACAGCCTCAAGGCCCTCAGCCTTTCCTTGTAAGACATTCCCTCCATACCAGGCAACATCCTAGTAAATCTCCTCTGCACCCTATCCAAAGCTTCAACATCCTTCTTATAATGCGGTGACCAGAACTGTACACAATACTCCAAGTGTGGCCGCACGAGAGATTTGTACAGCTGCAGCATAACCTCCTGGTTCCAAAACTCTATCCCTCTATTAATAAAGGCCAAAACACTGTATGCCTTCTTAACAACCCTTGAGGAGAAAGTGAGGTCTGCAGACGCTGGAGATCAAAGCTGAAACTTTATTGCTGGAACAGCACAGCAGGTCAGGCAGCATCTAGGGAACAGAAGATTCGACGTTTCGGGCACATGCCCTTCTTCAGGAATGAGCAGAGAGTGTGACGTTTCGGGCACATGCCCTTCTTCAGGAATGTTCTGAAGAAGGGCATGTGCCCGAAACGTCGAATCTTCTGTTCCCTAGATGTTGCCTGACCTGCTGTGCTGTTCCAGCAATAAAGTTTCAGCCAGTTCTTAACAACCCTGTCAATCTGGGTGGCAACTTTCAGGGATCTGTGTACATGGACACCGAGATCCCTCTGCTCATCCGCCCTCCCTAGAATCCTCCCATTAGCCCAGTACTCTGCATTCCGATTACTCCGTCCAACCTCACACGTGTCCACATTAAATTCCATTTGCCACCTCTCAGCCCAGCTCTGCATCCTATCTATGTCTCTCTGCAACCTACTACATCTTTTATCACTATCCACCTCCTTAGTGTCGTCTGCGAATTTGCTAACCCACCCTTCTATGCCCTCATCCAAGTCATTTATAAAAATGACGAACAGCAGTGGACCTAACACTGACCCTTGTGATATGTCGCTAGTAACTGGACACCAAGATGAACATGTTCCATCAACTACAACCCTCTGTTTTCTTTCAGTAAGCCAATTACTTATCCAAACTGCTATGTCTCCCACAATCCCATTCCTCCGCATTTTGTATAATAGCCTACTGTGGGGAACCTTATCGAATGCCTTGTTGAAATCCATATACACCACATCAACCGGTTTACTCTCATCTACCTGTTTGGTCACTTTGTCAAAAAACTCAATAAGATTCGTTAGGCACGACCTACCCTTCACAAAACCGTGCTGACTGTCCCAGATCAGATTATTCTTTTGTAGATGGTTATAAATCCTATCTCTTATAACCTTTTCCAACACTTTACCAACAACTGAAGTGAGACTCACTGGTCTGTAATTACCAGCGTTGTCTCTACTACCCTTTTTGAACAGGGGAACCACATTTGCTATCCTCCAGTCCTCAGGCACTATTCCTGCAGACAATGATGATTTGAAGATCAATGCCAAAGGCTCGGCAATCTCTTTCCTTGCTTCCCAGAGGATCCTAGGATAGATCCCATCTGGTTAAAATCTTCAAGGAGAAAATGAGGACTGCAGATGCTGGAGATCAGAGCTGAAAATGTGTTGCTGGAAAAGCGCAGCAGGTCAGGCAGCATCCAAAGAACAGGTGAATCGACGTTTCGGGCATAATCCTGAAGAAGGGCTTATGCCCGAAACGTCGATTCTCCTGATCCTTGGATGCTGCCTGACCTGCGCTTTTCCAGCAACACATTTTCAGCTCTGGATCCCATCTGGCCCAGGGGACTTGTCTATCTTCACATTCTGTAATAATTCCAATACCTCTTCCTTATGAACCTCAATCTCTTCTAGTCTAGATGAAAGTATCTCTGTATCTTCCTCGCCAACATTGTCATTTTCTATGTTGAACACTGTTGAAAAATATTTATTTAGTGTTTCCCCTATCTTCTCTGCCTCCACACACAACTTCCCACTACTATCCTTGATTGGCCCTAATTTAATTCTCGTCATTCTTTTATTCCTGACATACCTATGGAAAGCCTTAGGATTAACCCTGATCCTATCTGCCAACAACATCTCATGTCTCCTCCTGGCTCTTCTGAGCTCTCTTTTTAGGTCTTTCCTGGCTTCCTTGTAACCCTCAAGCGCCCTATCTGAGTTTTCACATTTTGCCCTATCATAAGCCGCCTTCTTCTTGACCATAGATTCCACTTTCTTAGTAAACCACGGCTCATGCGTTCTATAACATCTGCCCTATCTAACAGGTACATACTTATCTGGGACACACTGGAGCTTTTCCTTGAATAAGCTCCACATTTTTAATGTGCTCATCCCCTGCAGTTTTCTCCCCCAATCTACGCTTCCTAAATCTTTCCTAATTGCATCATAGTTTCCGTTCCCCCAGCTGTAACTCCTGCTTGGTGGATTATGCCTATCCCTTTCCATCACTAAAGTAAACTTGACAGAATTGTGATCGCTGTCTCCAAAGTGCTCGCCTACTTCCACATCTAACACCTGGCCAGGCTCGTTACCCAGTACTAAATCTAAAGTGGCTTCGCCCCTTGTAGGCCTGTCTATATATACTGTGTCAGGAAGCCCTCCTGCACACAATGGACAAAAACTGACTCATCTATAGTACTCTCGTTCTGTAGTGTTCCCGGTCAATATTTGGATAGTTGAAGTCCCCCATGACAGCTACCTTGCCTCTCTTACTCCTATCGAGAATCATCTTTGCAATCCTTTCCTCTACATCTCTGGGACTATTCGGAGGCCTATAGAAAACTCCCAGCATGATGACTTCTCCTTTCCTGTTTCTAACCTCAGCCCATAGTACCTCAATTGATGAGTCCCCAAACGTCCTTTCTACAACTGTAATATTGTCCCTGATCAATAATGCCATACCTCCCCCTCTTTTACCATCTTCTCTGTTCTTACTGAAATATCTGAATCCTGGAACCTGCAACACCCATTCCTGCCCCTGCTCTATCCGTGTCTCTGTAATGGCCACAACATCGAAGTCGCAGGTACCAACCCACGCTGCCAGTTCACCCACTTTATTTCGGATGCTCCTCGCGTTGAAGTATACACACTTCAAACCAGGTTCATACTTGCCAGTGTCAGGTAAATGATTTTGTAACTCCCTACTCTCATCCTCTTCTGCACCTGTCCTACAATTTTGGTTCCCATCCCCCTGCTGTATTTAAATCCACCTGAATAGCTTTAGCGAATTTCCCACCCAGGATATTGGTACCCCTTTCGTTTAGATGAAGACCATCTTGCTTGTAGAGGTCCCACCTACCCCAGAAAGAGCTCCAGTTATCCAAAAACCCGAAACCCTCCCTACTGCACCATCCCTGTAGCCATGTGTTCACCTCCTTTCTCTCCCTATTCCTCACCTCACTAGCACATGGCACGGGCAGCAAACCAGAGAAAACAACTCTGTTTGTCCTAGCTCTAAGCTTCCATCCTAGCTCCCTGAATTTCTGTCTCAAGTCCCCATCTCTCTTCCGACCTATGTCGTTGGTGCCAATGTGGACCACGACTTGGGGCTGCTCCCCCCTCCCCCTGAAGGATCCCAAGAACACAATCAGAGACATCACGGACCCTGGCATCCGGGAGGCAACACACCAACCGTGAATCTCTCTCATCCCCACAGAACCCCCTATCTGTCCCCCTAATTCTCTAGTCCCCAATGACTACTGCTCTGTTCCTTTTCCCCCTTCCCTTCTGAGCAGCAGGTGCCCCACTGCTTTCCCCTGGTAAGTCATCCCCCCCCCCACAGTATCCAAAACGGTATACTTATTGTTGAGGGGAATGGTCACAGGGGATCCCTGCACTCCCTGCCAGTTCCCTTTCTGTCCCCGAACTATCACCCATCTATCTTTTTCTTTTATCTGGGGAGTGACTACCTCTCTAAGTCCTGTCAATAACTCCCTCTGCCTCCCGAATGATCTTTGTGTCTTCCATTGTGAATGTATCTGATCAGAAAGCATATCAAATGTATGGTCCAGGAGAAGATGCAAGTCAGCGCAAATGAGATAGGATCTTATGTAGCATTTTGCATGTGAACATTTATTTGTAGGATATTCTAGTTACCCAATGTCCTTTCTTTTTCCACTTTGCTGATGAGTATGGTAAATCTGACTTCTGAGTCATAGGGTTGTGGGTCAAATGCCATTGTAGTGCCTTAACACAAAGTCTGGGCTGACGCACATCTGCGCGGTCAGAGGTTCCCTTTTTTGGATGAGTTTTAAAGCCAAAACTGTGCCATCCCTGTCAAGTGATTTTTGAACAATCAATGTAACTGTTTTGAAGAAGAGTGTATTCTCCCTACGTCTTGACTGATTTATCCCTTGATCAGCAATCAAAACAGATTATCTGATTATTGTTAAATGTTTTCTGGTCCTTACTGTGTACAGTTTGGTTGTCACATTTCCCATTTCACAATAGTCATTGCACTTCAAAAGAAATATTGATGATAATACGCTTTGGGGTTCCTGAGATTATGAAACCACAAGATAAAATCAAGTTTTTTTAAAAAAAATTGAATTGTACTCTGCAAGTACTAATTAATAGATATTAACAGAGTTATGATTTCTACTGATTTTATTTTCTTAAAATCCTTAAATAAGCATGCAGGTGAAAAGCCTCCTTCCTTGCATGGGCTACACTAATCCAGTTCTGGGCTTAGTCATGGTACACGGTGGCATGAAAAAACATGCAATTTAATCAGCAAATGGGACTAGAATAGTTTAGGATGTCTGGGCAGCATGGACGAGTTGGACTAATCAGCACACCCATTACTAGATTACTAGGTCTAAGAACTAAGGCTAAGAAAAGGAAGTGTAAAATATGAATTTAAGGATAAGAAATGGTTTTATCTCCGGTCTTGGACATGAATTTCTACTTTTATTTCTGAGTTGTATTCTGGGAAATTTTCAGATTCTTTATTTTGTTCTGATAAAGTGACAAAAATAGATGAATGTAAGACGGAAGTGTGGATTGTGCTGTAGTTCTTTTGAAGCAAAAATGATTAATTCTGGAGTGACTGATTCTGGGAAAGTATATACAGTACTTAGAAAATTTGTTTTCACAGTCAAATACTGAATCATCTTACACTTTAAAATGCTAGGAAATGGCAAAGAAACTGATGCAATGTTAAGTATATATCCCGCTTAAGTAATAGCAAGTTCTTGCCTGATTGAATTTCCATATATTATTTTCATCTGTCCTAGGTGAGAGGATGGGGTGTTTCAGTTCATATGAAGGCAAACTGAAGTTTGCAATTTGATCCCAAAGAGAAGAACTCCTGAAATGCAATGCAATAAATGAAAGAATTTAGCTTATCCATTTTACTGAAATTAGTAGCTTGAGGAATAAGGAATTGGCAGCAAAGACATTTGAAATAGAGTTTGGTGTAAGATTGGAAGAGTTAATGAGTTCTTACATCTTTGTTATCACTAGAAGCATGAGGATCATGTATAGGCCATTCAATTCTTTGAAGCCTATTCCTAAGTTTTTGGGGTTCTTGTGGTGCAATGGTAGTGTCCCAACCTCAGACAAGATATCTGGGTTCAATTCCCACCAGCTCCAGAGGTGTGTCATAATAAATCTGAACAGGTTGATTTAAAAGAAACTTCCCAAGTTCTACATAATTTGAGTTGCATGCCTGATATTGTGCTCGCTTTTGTTTACCACATTTTCTGATTCTTACTGAATGTTGACTCCTTTAAGAATTCGTGGAGAAAGTGAGGGCTGCAGATGCTGGAGATCAGAGCTGAAAATGTGTTGCTGGAAAAGCGCAGTAGGTCAGGCAGCATCCAAGGAACAGGAGAATCGACGTTTCGGGCATAATCCTGAAGAAGGGCTTATGCCCGAAACATCGATTCTCCTGTACCTTGGATGCTGCCTGACCTGCTGCGCTTTTCCAGCAACACATTTTCAGCTCCTTTAAGAATTCCCTTACTTTATTTGATACCAGTTTTCATGCTCACAATTTTATTATATTTATGTTTTGGTCAACATTTGCAACCGATTTATGATCATTTTGTTTTGTTTTGTCTTTCAGGAAATTCGTCTTTTCTGGATGGGTATCATCATGAACCCACTAAGGTAAATAGGATTATTGGGATAGAAGGTTCAGCTGCTACTTGTGGGGCAAATAGAAAATATTCCTCCTGAGTGTCCTATGTGTCTTTAAATATGCCCTTCCGTCTTTTCAGCTTAGAATATCATATGCGATCAATTCAGGTCACTAGTGAAACTGAAAGGCAACCATTAATTATCTTCAATTGACTTCTCTGTTTGCATTCATGATTAAATTGTTATTGAGTGTTAGACTATCAGTGAGTAGTGTTAATTTTTGTCAATGACAGTAGAGTAGAAGTTAATCACTCTTACTGGTATTAATTAAGAATTTGAGGACTTGTATTAATATAGCACCTTTCACATCCTCAGAGCATCCCAAGGCACTTGACAATCAAAGTACATTGGAATTTTCTTATCATATTGCTGCATGATTAATAAATACTGCAGCTAATTTACACGCAAGTTTCCACCGGTATTCATGAGATGAAATAAAACACTAATAAAAACAAGGGAGTGGAAGCTAATGCAGCAGTTACATAATTTAAGGTTATATCCAAAGTGGGACAGTGTTCAGTTCTCTACTGTACATTGAGAAAGATATATTGAATATGCAAGGCCTTAGTGCAGATTTAGCAGAATATTACCAGAGTTGTTAAAATGTAAAGTATAAATTTGCTCTGGCAGTATTTTGCTTTTAGAATTTTGAGGAATAAGCTCATTAAAATGATCAAATGTTAAAAGAACTTGAAACAGATAAGTCAAGAGAAACAATTTCCTCTGGGGATTTACAATCAAGGGTGAGATTATGCAGGTGAGATTAATGTGACAAAGCGCATCTGTATGAAAATGACAATGGAAATCTGGAATTCTAACTACCTCCATATTTCTCCCTGCCCCTCAGATTTTTGATAAACCAGGTTAGTAAGGACTACAGAAATGAAGTTAAAATGCTGGTGCCATTAAATGGAAGAACTGGCTCAATCAATTGATTGGGCTACTCTCCATGTTCCTGAGGAATTCTGCTCCAGCATCACTTGCATGGCAAAATTTCTCTTAATCTTAATTTTGCAGTGATTACTCATCACTGACTTCCAAATTAAAGGACATAGTCTTTACGTACTCACTCTGTCAAGACACTTGCTAATTTTAAAAATCAAGTCTCCTTATGGCAAATTTAGGATGTGTTGACAAAATATCCATGTTGTTCAGAGGAAATTTATGACATACAGTCATGCACTAAAAGATATCAGTATTCTGGGCGGAGAGAAAAACTGGAAAGGCAGTTCAGTGGTCTCTGTCATCAGAGTTTGCTGAGATGACCGTTTTGTTGATCAGAAAACTGATCAGCAAATCTCAGTTCCTTCTCCTGGTTCTTAGAATTGTTTGCAAGAGACCAGGATGATTAGTTCACCCTTATGTTTAATAAATAAGTCTCTGACTTATTAATTAAACATATTAGCTTATAGTAACCGATGAGAGGAAATAAAATGGCTGTCATCAAGCTTTTACTGCAGATAACAACAGCTCCTTTCCTTCGAGGTCAAATAGCTTCTGACCCAAGCATTCACAGCTACAGGCTTTTAAGCTAGCTAGGAGCCAATCCCATAGTTGTTGGCAGGCTGGAGGTTTTTTTCCTGGGCTTTTAAAATTATCCTCCCTTTTCAATCCACAATCAAAAATGTTTAAAAAAAAAGATACAATAGCTGTCTTGGTCGATCATTCTGGCTGACGCAGTAACTCCACCCATGACAGTTATTTTCATACATTCACCACCATCAGCCTAAAGAATCTGAATCAAAATTGCCTTTGTTGTCCCTTTAGGTTTAAAGTTGTCTGCTGTTGTTAATGAGATTATTTTAACATATTGGGGTGTATCTCCTGTTGGGATGTTATAATAGTAGTGGAAACTCTGGTTGTACATGTACTTTGTTTTCGGCGCAAAGTTAGTGCAGCAGATAAAGTTCGAAAGGACGTTATCTTATTTATGCTAATCTTGTATCAGAGATCAAAATACTTCCTTTTGTGGCTGCCCTCGTTGAGGCTGTTTTTTTTGGGGGGGGTTGGGGTGGGGAGGGGAGACTATATTTGGGTTTCAGGAGCTCATTTTTAATTTTCAATATCTCACTTCTTATGTGATGCAGTCAGACAATAGCAATACCTTCTAAATTTATGTTGACATATTGAGTATTTGGACTCTCGCAGAAGCAGGATTAGAAGAATTAATTAATATTCTCAAAAATGACCAACACTTCAATAAAATAAGAGCCAATGCACACAAGTAAAGTATTGATTTCCCAACTGCAGCAATACTTAACTTGACACTAGAAAATGTGCACAATTCAACAATGAGTTTTATTTTTCAAAATAACTGAAATCTTCTACACACAATCATCACTCAAGCACACTTTCTGCAAACTGATGAGGTCACAGCTAATACAGGTACTGTATACAGAGGAACCTTGATTATCCGAACGTCAGTTATCCGAATTTCAGATTATCCGAACAAGATCGCAGGGTCCCGATGCTTGGCTAAACTATGTTGTCTGGCATTCAGATAATCAGGGTTCCTCTATATATTTAGAACATCTCAAATCTCAATCTTAGTTTTAAGTTGAAAATTTGAGTTCATCACAACAGCGACTACTATAATTTTCCCCGTGTACGGATAAATTGTGATTATGAAGTTGTCAGCCATTGACAGAATAGGAAATCCAATTGAAGAAGTAAGTAACTGTGATAAACAAAAATTCTGGTCTGGTAACTCCAATTTAATCAAGCATATGCATGTGTGTCATATAATTGCGCCAACCAATTGGGACAGAGTTGGGTGCAAAAAGACAGGCAAGTCATCATTTGATATTGAGATCTCTCTGTGAAGGGATGTTCATACCCTGCAACTACTGCTCAAGTTGAGGAAATGAAAAGTGCTGTCAACAAGTGATAGAGATAAATTTATGCAGCAAGTGGAAAGCAGTGGTGCAAACAAAAAAGCAGGCATCCCTTACGGGTGCTAAATTCCAGATTTGAATTTTTCCATTATTTTGAAACATAAGGCGAACGTTTTGAATAGTTTAACCAGCAGGTGTTCTCTCCAACAAGGGAGAGGGTGAAAATGGCTGCTGACGTTAAAGAAGCGCTGCTAATGCGGTTTAAGGCAAGTTAAGCAGAGAATGTTCCCATCTCCAGTCCAATCCTACTTGTAAGTGGTGATCAATCTGGAAAAGACATTGGATCACAACGCGTGCATCTGCAGCTGCACTGATTCAGGATGAGACATGGCATCATCTTCCATGTGATGAAAGTGCAACAGTTACAGCAGAAATGACATCATTGACTGCATGATGGTCTCTTTCTGTCTGTCTCTCACCCCCCTCTCTGTTTCTCCCCCCCCCCCACCCGTTTCTCCTTGTCTCTAAGCCCCCCGTCTCTCTCCCCATCCCATCTCTCACGCTCTCTCACTCTTTCTGCCCCCCCGTCTCTCTCTGCCCCCCCCGTCTCTCTCTGCCCCCCCCGTCTCTCTCTGCACCCCCCGTCTCTCTCTGCCCCCCCCGTCTCTCTCTGCCCCCCCCGTCTCTCTCTGCCCCCCCCTCGTCTCTCTCTGCCCCCCCGTCTCTCTCTGCCCCCCCGTCTCTCTCTGCCCCCCCGTCTCTCTCTGCCCCCCCCCGTCTCTCTCTGCCCCCCCCGTCTCTCTCTGCCCCCCCCGTCTCTCTCTGCCCCCCGTCTCTCTCTGCCCCCCCGTCTCTCTCTGCCTCCCCCGTCTCTCTCTGCCCCCCCCCGTCT
Source organism: Chiloscyllium plagiosum (assembly GCF_037043375.1). Classification (NCBI taxonomy): domain Eukaryota; kingdom Metazoa; phylum Chordata; class Chondrichthyes; order Orectolobiformes; family Hemiscylliidae; genus Chiloscyllium; species Chiloscyllium plagiosum. The sequence goes on from NW_028270148.1 coordinate 98,589,810, forward strand.
CTCTCTGCCCCCCGTCTCTCTCTGCCCCCCGTCTCTCTCTGCTCCCCCCGTCTCTCTCTGCCCCCCCCACCCCCCGTCTCTCTGCCTGTCTCTCTCTGCTCCCCCCACCCCGTCTCTCTGAACCCCACCGTCTGTCTGCTCGTCTCTTTCTGCTCTCCCCACCCCATCTCTCTCTCTGCTCCCCCGTCTCTCTGCCCTCCACCCTCCTGTTCATCCTGTCTCTCTCTCTCTATGAGTAAGAACTTTTAAAAAAGTGCTGACAACTATTAATCTCTCCAATTATTGACTACATTGATAATGTGCCTGATCACTTTAAGTCTGGTGAATGAACATCTGCCTGTTTCCTTAGCTGAAGTTGTAAAGGCCACAGAGATGTTCCAAGATTTCTCACTGCTTCTTGACAACATGTTTGACTGCATTGACAACATGGCAGCCTGCTGCATTCATCTGAAGGCATCATGCCTAGCAGAAAAAACATTGAAAATGTGAATGCATTTAAAAAATAGACATGTTTCACAGTTACTGCTTCATTCCCTTAATTTTTTATTGACATAAAACATGTTTGTAAACAAATTGGATTACATAGCAGTTTACTTGCCTGTCTCAAAGCTCCACATAACAGGGTGGATAATGCCTCTCATTTGATCTACCTTGATTCTATTGTAGTAACTTCTGTATGTATATAGCCCTAAGATATAGATTCTCCATTCAAGAGATCAGATTACCTGAGCAGTCTCGAGTTTCTCTGTTTCCCAGCTGCTTGAGAATTCAGCTGACAGGTTTAAAACTATTCACCGCACAAGCACAACAGAAGTGTAAAGTGTCTTAATGACCAAAAATAGCTGATTTGTTTCCATACATTAATTAGAACAGAAAAATACTTTGAAGCTTTTTTTAGAAAGTCAAAAATAATGTATCTTACAGGCTTACTTATTCTGGCAAACTGGTTACCAACTGAGCTACTATGTCAATTAACTATATCCCCCTTAATCCCAAACACTCATTCATACACAGACAAGATGTGATTTACACAGCTCTGCAGCACAATTTTGAGTGGGAAAAATAGGAGAAACTTTTTGTCAGTTCCATTTGTTGATGAGTTCATATTGTGCAATGATTGGAAATCTTCAGACCAGATTTCAGATTCAGTTGAGAAACAGTTCAGAGCCTAATAATTGAACCTTTATCAAGTGGATTTGTTTTAATCTATTTAGCTAAGGTATTAAAAGTTCTGCTTTCATCACAAAGATCTTACTCTTGCAGGCAAGAAAGACAGTACTACATCCTTACAAATTTCTACAGACAGCTGCCCAAAAGCTTCCATTGTACACTGAAAAAACATCTATTACTTCAGCCTAGAGGCTCTTGCTAGGTGACCGCAGCATAAATACATTCGGGTTTGTTTACTCAACAATTAAAGCAATAAAATTCCAGCCTTCTCTCTCTCTCTCTCAAAAGTCGTTGATCACTACTTTCCAAAGCCACGTTTTGTTTATAAATAGCAACTAGTTAGTCTCCTTTAACCTTCTGACTTTCCAGTTCCAGGCAATCACATAAATCATTTGCAACCCAATAATGCCTAAATGTCCATTTTCCAGTTCTCTTATCCATGAATATATGTTCACATCATGTCTCCATCCTTTGAAGATGAAACCCCCTTTTCAAATACCTTTGATTATGATATAACATGACTCATACAACAATAACAAAATTCTCGTTCACTCTTTAGACAAAATTTATACAATTTCCTGCCATCACTTAATCTCCAAGCTATTTTGACAATATTACATTTTTGATAACATGTCAGCAATTAATTAATATAGTGACATTGTTCGGCTGTTGCAGTAGGTTAATGTATCATAATGAGGTACACTCCTGAAAGCCTTGTTTATTCATCTTGAAATGAAACTGAAGTGTTTTTAAATTGAATAACATGACTTAACGTTGATGCAACCCAGTTGGTGTGAACAAAAAGCTGATATCTCTTCAGTTTTTAATGTCTTTGGTCCTTGCCAAAACCCTTTCAATACATGAATCTTAGTAAGAAACAATACACTGCCAACAATGCAATCTTTTAATCAAGGAATTGGTTACAAATTCATTTGTATTACTACATTTGCTTTTCTGTAATCAGTGCATAATTTAGTTAATGCATTGGGTTTAGGAACTGATACAACTGGTAGATTTCATCTGCTATGCCTCTGTTTATTCAAGTCACTTTCTAACTTGTACCAAATCTCTGTTTTCACCTGAGTTTATGTTCCCCAGCCAAAATTATGAATGTTGTTGTACTGGCGCTGTTTCCCTTTTAACCACATCTGTGTGTATCTCTACAGATTTCTTAGAACTCAGTGAGTCACTACGCTTGATCTTTATTTTGCTCTTCGTCCAACGAGGAAAATATGGTGTCTAATTGTCCCAGTATTTCAGCATTGGCTAATCTGAAGTGGGAGTCATGTTGTGATTGCCTGCATCTCCTTATACCTCACCATTATTATGTCTGTCGTCCTTTACTATTCCCACCACCTAACTCATTTGATCCTTAGCTCCTCCATCCAATATTATTTTAATATATTTGTGACCATTTATTCTGAGAGCTGCATACATGGCACATTTGTTTCATCCTTTCAAATTCTTTGCAGGTCAGCACAGGCTGTTTCCATAAGTTTTAAAACATTTGGCTGTATGTTTCAGGAGCCAACTCATATGCACCATGAATAGCCTTTTCTTTAACTGCCTCATGATCTGCTTCATTGATGCCTCTTCTGACAGTGAGGCATACATTTCTTTTGTTCCATCCATCAACCTTTTCTGCGTGGGCTGTGTCCCATTTTCCTTCAGCCGCTTCATTTGTTTTGCTGTGTCTTTTTCATACGATATAATGCCTGCATATCCTTTACGTTAAATTTCATAACAGCCTGTGGACATTTAAACATTCCTTACTGGATTTTAGCTTATGGCTAGATTTTTTTTCTTATCAAAACCTTCCTATGCATGAAATATGTTCTTTTTTTTAAAGACTCCAATTTCTACTTGAACTTCCTCTACTTCTCTCTGTTCTGAAACTTCAATTTTAGCCATTTGCATTTCTTAAGTTTTCTGCTTTTAGCTGAAGTTCAAGTATTTTAAGTTCCATTTCCCATTTGTGCTTTAATTTCCTTTTCTGGTTCAAGCGACTTCATCATTAACTTCAGTGATTTACCACTTTGTGTACATGGTCACTCTTGTATTTTCACCAATTCCAAATGCTGTGCCAGTGTGTTAATAATCTCTGCCTTCCTACCCTTTGCAGAAAATTCTATCGTTATCACCTCCCTTTCTTGCCTTCGTTAAATCTTCGAAATTCATCAGAGAAGCTGCTGCCATATTTTTTAAAAACTGCTTCGCAAGCCAGTTTTTTTAAATATGAAAGACTTGATATCCGTACTTTTAACTAATTGCCATTTGTCCATATCCAATTTCACAATGTCCATGTCCAAACAATCCTACACTAGTACCTCGAGCTTATTCTTGACTCCGGCAGGAGGAGTACACTGGAAATCAAGCCCCGTAATGCCACATCAAAAGTGAAAACGTCTTATTCAATTATCAGGTGACAATGGGGACTGCAGTTGCTGGAGAAATCAGAGTTGATAAAGCACAGCGCTGGAAAAGGCACAGCAGGTCAGATATCATCTGAGGACCAAGCGAGTCAACATTTCGGGCAGTCCTGAAGAAGGGTCCTGCCTGAAAGGAATGCTGCCTGACCTGCTGTACCTTTTCCAGCGCCACACTTAATTAACTCCTCTTCAATCACCTTCAATAAAAACCCCCAAAAAAACTGTGACTGTTGGAAATCAGAAACAAAAAACAGGAATTGTTAGACAAGCTCTGCAGGTCTGACAGCATCTGTGGAGAGAAGTCAGAGTTAATGTTTCGGTCCTGTGACCCTCAGACTGAAGTAAACGCTGCTTCAAATGTGGTCAGTTTGTTTCCCTACATTACTGTTGATTAGAACAGAAGAGGCTTTCAATGGTCTTTTAAATCAACTCAAAAATAGCACATTTTACAGGCAGAAGTATTCTTCAAATAAGTGGCAAACTGATTATAAACTGTGCAGATTAAAAAAAACAGGAAGTGCCTCGGTTGCAAATGGGTCCTGTTCTTGAGTCTGTTCCAAGTTGATGTATATGGAAGTTGGAGCATAATACAGAACAAGATTAAATAGCCGCTTGCCAGCATGAGTTTCACATGTCGGATCTTTAAAATTAATGCACCCCAGTATGGGATTACATTCATAACTACATGCTCTAATTACTCTGCAGAACTTTGTGGGTATATTTCATTCTATCGGTGCATGACTGTACGTGCGTTTGGAATTAAAAGGAAATACACGGGCAGTTCCCAGTTTATCCCACCTCATTTTCTAGGACCAGCTCCTGCAATATCTCCATCCGCAGTCTACTGAGAACATGTTAGTGTAGAAAATTATCCAAAACCTACTTTAGAATCACTTTTCCCTCTCTGTCTGTTGCACCGTACTATTCCCAGGCTGTGCTCTGAGAACTGAAATCCCATATTGTGAATACTTTTTGGTTTTTGCCCCTCTGTAATTTCCTTGCAAGTTTATCTCTCTATATAATTCCCACTAGCTGGAGGTCTTTCAAGTGCACCAAGTAATGTCATTATGTCTTTATTGTTCCTTAGCTCAAACCAAATCTGTTTTGTCTTTGACCTCTGTATGTTTACCTCTCTCTCAGGCACTGTCATTATCTTTGAGTATCTCTGTACATCGTTTCCTTTCCTTGATTCCGTTGCATCCATGAATACTTAGTACCCAATCCTGCTTTATTTTTGAGCCAGGTTTCCTTTTGCCAAATCATACTCCCCTGTGGCTGCCTGCACGTGCAGGTGGCCAACTTTATTTGCCATCCTCTATTTATTCAGTCATCTTATTTCATTGTCTCCTATTCCAGTCTCACTCAATGACTTGCTATTTCTCACCAGTTTTACATATTGTTTTTCCCCTCTAATGTTACCTCCTAGCTTTTGGCCCCCTAACAAGTAGGTTTAAACATTCTCCTCTGGCAATTACAAATACCCTGAAAGCATATTGGTCCAGGTGTAATCCCTCTAGCCCTTTTACAGAGTCCTTCTTCTTCCCCCAAACTGGTCTCAAAATCCCAGCACTCCCTCTGCAATATCTCTGCAGCATACACTCTCCTTTATTCTCATTAATGTGTAGCATTAAATAATCTAATTTCTGTGATGTGCATTAGGATTATGCAATTTGGGACACTGGGGTGAATTCCTCAGTTCTTCGAATAGCGAGAGTCATAGACATGTACAGCATGGAAACAGACCCTTCAGTCCAATTCGTCCATGCCGACCAGATATCCAGAATTAATCTAGTCCCACTTGCCAGCATTTGGTCAACATTCCTCTAAACCCTTCCTATTCATATACCAATCTGGATGCCTTTTAAATGTTGTAATTATATCAAACTCCTCCACTTCCTCTTGCAGCTCATTCCATACACACACCACCCTTTGTGAGAAAAGGTTGCTGTTTAGGTCCCTTGTAAATCTTTTTCCTCTCACCCTGAAGCTATGCCCTCTAGTTCTAGACTCCCCCACCTCAAAGAAAAGACCTTGTCTATTTACCCTATCCATGGCCCTCATGATTTTATAAACCTCTATAAGGTCACCCCTCAGCCTCTGACACACCAGGGAAAACAGTCCCAGCCTATTCAGCCTCTCCCTGTAACTCAAACCTTCCAACCCTGGCAATCTCCTTGTAAATCTTTTCTGAACCCTTTCAAATTCCACAACATCTTTCTATAGCAGGGAGACCAGAATTGAATGCAGTACAGTCATTTCTGATGTAATGTAATAGTTCTGTTCTCGCGCAATCTCGCATTATAAGAAATTGTATAATAGTCGCACTATTAAAACTAATGGGGATAGCATTGTGTTATAGCCAGTACAGGTAAGGAAAGTTCACTATCTACAAATAATGATCTAAATTCTTCAATCGTGTTAAAGCCAATTCGTGTTGAAGAAACACATGTTATAGCAGAATGGACTGTATTCCAAAATTGGCCTAACCAATGCCCTGTACAACTTCCTATGACCTCCCAACTCCTGTAATGAATGCACTGACTACTAAAGGCCAGCATACTAAACACTGCCTTCACTATCCTGTCTACTTGTGACTTCACTTTCAAGGAACTATGAACCTGCACTCCAAGGTCTTGTTGTTCAACAACACTCCCCAGGACCTTACCATTAAATGTATAAGTCCTGCTCTGATTTGCCTTCCCAAAATGCAGCACGTCACATTTATCTAAATTAAACTCCATCTGCCATTCCTCAATCTATTGACTCGTCTGAATAAAGGTCTCATTAAACTCTGAGGTAACCTTCTTCCTTGTCCTCTACACTACCAATGTTGGTGTCATCTGCAAACTTACTAACCATACCTTCTACATTCGCATCCAAATCATTTATGTAAATGATGAAAGGCCTTGGGTGCAGCACCAATTCTTGTGGCATACCACTGGTCACAGGCCTCCAGTCTGAAAAGCAACTCTCCATCACCACCCTCTGTCGGCTACCTTTGAGCCAGTTCTGTATCCAAATGGCTACTCTCCCTGTGCTCCATGTGATCTAACCTCGGTAACCAGTTTACAGTGTGGAACTTTGTCGAATGCCTTCCTGAAGTCTGTGTGGAGTTCAGTGGATTTTTTTTCGTTCACTGAGATGTCAGATGGAGACCTTGATTTAATGATTCACCTGACAGATAGCAATTCTACTAGTGCAGCACTCCCTCTGTACTGTACTTATTTAGCCAAAATACAGAAAAGCTATAGAGATTGATGAATATTTATACTGGAAAAATACGCCAGAGAAGTAGGAGAGTTTGCTGAAGTTTTCCAAGTTTTTATAACGAGTCTGTAAGGAACAGACTGGCCATGGGCACCAGTTCAAGATAGGACTATGTAAATATTGGTAAAGAAAGCAAATGAGCACAGAAGATAGAGCAGTATGGAATGCTTCTACTTCTGGATCAGCCTGAAGGACTCCTATGGCATTTTCTGTTGGTGTACCCTCCAGGATTCCTTATAAATATTATGAATTAAAGACTGATTGATATAAGCCAAAGGGCAAAAGCAAAATGCATTGAAAGGAAAAGACCAGATGTCCAGAAAATGAATGAAACAGCAAGGCTAAAAAAATTCCTAAAGAAGGAAGGGCAGACTATTTACATTAACATCATGTTAACATTTTCTCTAGAACAAAGAATTGTTTGTTAAAGCATGTTTTCTGATATTATTCTGTATTAGAAGTTGGTGAAAATTATGCCTTTGTGTCACAGTCAGTAGGATTTTCTTTATTATTGTAGTAAATAAAGAATTCATTTCTAGGGCAAAAAGAGTACTAAGTTTATAGTACTGACCAAAGAGAAAATTCGCAGTCTTGCTCCCTTCAGCCTCAGGTGAGTTAGATACTGTGCAGAATGTGACTCTGTCCATAAATACCGTCTTTTGTGACCTCAATAAGCTCTTGCCTTTTCTGCAGACACTGGTTTAGCTTTTTTAAATTAGCATAGTTGAAACTTTGTTTGTCTGCTGGTTCTCAGTTCAAATAAAGACCTTCATTTAGCCTCTGCCATGAATGCAGCATAGTGGTTCTGGAAACATCAGGTATGCAAACTCCAGCCCCAGATTAGAACAGAGACGCAGTGTTTAGTAAGCAGACTGGTTTGACGTACACGTTAGGTTAGTTATGGAACTGTGGCTCTCTGTGTCTACATCAAATAGTCGAGCCACAGAAGTGACACAGTAATCTTCTGTAGTATTAATAGTATTGGTTTTGAATCAACTCACTGTAGGCTGCTTGTATAAACTTCAAAAACTGAATGGCTTCTAAAATAAATCTCATGAGCATATTGTGAGGAAGGGGATTTGGTTGTGTGGAAATTACATTTCCTGAGGGGGAAGAGAGCATTATGAAACAGCTTCTCCAGTGGATTGTTTTCTTCCTCGAGTTTAGAAGTGCATTTAATTGTTATTGCATTTTACAATTGTCAGTTGATCTCTGGTGAATCCAAGAAGTGAGAGCTAGCTGACATTGGGTCGAGGGTTTGTCTGAGAGGCTGAGTGGAAGATAAACATTACGAGGCTAGTTTTGTACCCAGTGTTCAACAGGAACCAGCTAATGGAGATCAAGTTTATTGATCAAGTGGTAATTAGACTAACTTTGTTTTTCACTTGCTCAGCAATATTAATCCACTATTTCACCTCTCTCTTGCAAACATGGTTCAGCTGTGTTTGAGTTGATGAGGTAGTCTAACTTGATGCAGAATAAATATCTGTAAACTATTAGTTATCGTGGTCTTAGAAAATCTTTGTATAACTTCATGTCCTACTTTCTCAGGTCTAGGCTCACAGCAGTTTTGTCATTTAACTGTATTCAAAGTATTCTTAAATACACAGCATCAAGTGGTATTTTGATTCTCTCTTTTGACCCAGCTGTAGTGCTAAATTGAACAACTCTTGAGTAATTTGGAATAAAACTGTTCAGCCTGGTCCAAGTTGTGGATAATGGAATTTTGAAGCCATAACTATCTCTCTTTCATTGTGTTGTCAAACTAGAGTGGGTAATGTGATTAGTAACACATGCAAGGTAAGAAAATAATCTGATATCTGGAATTTGAGAGTATAAGATTCTGAAATTGAGTGCCAGACATAAATTTAGTTCAAATAATATAAAGAAAATAGTACACTGCAAGTCTGTTTATTGTATCAGAAGTAACTCTCAAGGTGATTCGAATTTTGCAGAATTACACTTTATTGGTTCATACATTCTGAAGAACCATATGCCGTCCATGCATGAAGAAGCTATAGGGAGAGGCTGAACAGGTTGGGGTCGTTTCCCCTGGACCGTCGGAGGCTGAGGGGTGACCTTATAAAGGTCTACAAAATTATGAGGGGCATGGATAGAATAAATAGACAAAGTCTTTTCCCTGGGGTCGGGGAGTCCAGAACTGGAGGGTATAGGTTTAGGGTGAGAGGGGAAAGATATGAAAGAGACCTAAGGGGCAACGTTTTCACGCAGAGGGTGGTAAGTGTATGGAATGAGCTGCCAGAGGAAGTGGTGGAGACTGGTACAATTGCAACAATCAAGAGGCATTTGGATGGGTATATGAATAGGGAGGGTTTAGAGGGATATGGGCCGAGTGTTGGCAGGTGGGACTAGATTGAATTGGGATAGCTGGTCGGCATGGACATGTTGGACCGAAGAGTCTGTTTCCATGCTGTACATCTCTATGACTATAAGATACCATGATACTTTTTTATTCGCTTATGGGCAATGAACATCAATGACAAGCCAGCATTTATGACTTGTCCCTATTGTCCTTGAGAAACTGTTGAAAGCACTATAGGTATCTCCAAAATGTTATTTGTGTAGCATTTTGGTATAACTCAGTAGCTTGCTCAGCTTTTTTCAGAGGAAAATTAGAAATATGGTAAACTCTTGATGTATAGTCTATTATATAACCTTGAAAGATAATGACTGGAACAGTTGAGAGGCCATAAGGTCACTTAAATATGAAGACTGACGGGGAGTAGAAATTCACCCGTAGTGCAGAGTGCCTAAATATTTCTCTCAGTATCACCACAATTGCGATGCCTTTACAGCTATTTAACGTGCTGTTTTCTTTCCGTTCTGAACAGGTTCTGCCATTCCCCAGCCAGCTGGTTTACAACAGAGTTGGAAAATGTGGAAGCCGAACTGTCGTGCAGCTATTGAGAGTATTGACGGAGAGAAATCATTTCAATCTTATTAATTCAGACATTCACAATAAAACCAGATTAAATAGGATTGAGCAGGTTAGCATCCCACGACTCCTGTTTTTAGAATAAAAGCTTAATCTCCTTCATTGTTCCAAATAGCTTTGAATTTGGATACCCAGGATAAACTTCACTACACTACACACCTCTGCAGTATTTTAATGACGGTGAATGTAGAGGTGATTAGAACTGCACACAGCACTCTAGATGGAATCAAGCTAGCTGCATTTCAGCCTCTCCACAATTGTTAGCCTGTGCCTTTTTCTCAGTACCAAGCGAATATTGTGATGATTTCAAGATTTAATCAACCATAATCATTTCCTTTCTTACCTAATTGGCATATTCCATTAAAAAGATATTCCTTCCTTGCTTCAGCTATGATTTTATGTTTGTCAGTATTGATCTGATTCTGTCATCTATTGCTCGTAATGTTGGAGGATTCTAGGCCTGCTTACACAAGCATCCAGAGACTGAGTTACTAAATAGCCTGCAGCAGTTAACTATCACCTTCTGAAAGGCGCTTAGGGATAAGCAATAAATTAATGGCCGAGCCAACACAGCCTAATATACCTTGAGTTAATGTTCTTTAAAAAATGATGAGCATTTGGATTTATGATGTGCTGCAGAACAAATTTTCCACTTGTTCTCATTTATTGTTTGATGACCAACTCGTGGCTGTGCCTGAAGAAGAGAGGTCCTTTTCGGGATCAAGCTGGCTCTGTGGTGCTAAACTCTATTGCCAGACTGAGTAAACCGATCCTTGGCTGGACAGGATGGCAGTAGTGCTGAGCAGTTTCCATGATTGGTCAGCCTGTCTGGTCCAATAAATGAAGGTTATATGGGATTTTTATTTCAACTCTGCTTCTGATAACCCCCATTGCCCTCATTGGATAGTGCTGTGATTGAGCAAGCTGTGGGGAAAAAAATGCAAGGAATTAAATGACATCTGTTTTTAATACACATCGCCTCTCTGTCCTTTCTCCTCTTACAGATGGAATTAATAAATAATATCAGTCTAGCTGACCAACCTTATTTGTACACGCGACATGTCCATTTCCTTAACTTCACAAGGTAATATGCATTTTTGCATCATTTTTGCATTTGCATAATTGCATTATCCTTCTATAATATAGTACTGAATTTGTTTTGAATTAAATGTTTGGCACTGTTAGCACTGTTGCCTCACAGCACTTGGGATCTGGTTTTGATTCCACCTTCGGGTGACAGTGTCGAGTTAGCATATTCTCCCCTTGTCTGCGTGGGTTTCCTCTGGGTGCTCCAGTTTTGCTCCACAGTCCAAAGATGTACCGGTAAGGTGGATTGACCATGATAAATTGCCCACGACATCCAGGGATGTGCAGGCTAGGAGGATTATCCATGGGAAATGCATGGTGGGGTGGGGTTTGGGTGAGATGCTCTTCAGAGGGGTTGGTGTGAACCTGATGGGCTGAAGAACTTCACCTGACAAAGGAGTAGCGCTCTGAAAGCTCATGATTTCAAATAAACCCTTTGGGCTATAACCTTATGTCATATGAGTTCTGACCATTTTTGTACAAGTGGTAGAAAAGACAAAGATTTAGCATGGGACATGGGCAGTAGTGGGTGGAATGATAGGCAAAGCTGGACCACCAATATTTTTTTCTCTTCAGTTGGAATTCAAATTCAAATTCCAACTCCAGAGGAGGAACAAAGAACATTTGGCTTCTGTTGGGTCAGGTGGGACTATGCCTATGGAAAGTAGTTCTGCAACCTAGGGTTTAGGGGTGTTGGTGATAGGGGTGAGAGGTTGGAAAAGCTTTACATTTGTGGGGAGAGGGAGTTTTGTTCTGATTGAATAGGAAATTATTTATAGAAGGTTGTGAAGCAGCATTTATATAGAACCAGAAACAGGCCATTCAACCTAGCATTTGAAAGATTGGTGTTCCACAAATCGTCATCTTCATCTCACTCTGTCCATAAATCCATGCTATTCACCTTAATTATTTGTGCTAGCGAGTCTCACATTCTGCTTTATCCATATGATTAAGCCCTAATGTATGCTTCTCTTTCAAGTTTATTTAGTTTTCTTTTGATGCATGCCCTTTTATAAAAGGTGGAGTGTAGGTTAATTATTAACTGGTGCTAGCATATTGAAAGAGTCCCAGTTTCAGTAGGCTGTTTTGTTCTGAATGGTTTTGAGCTTCTTGAGCATTGGAGCAGCACATATACAGGTAAAGGCTATGAAACATCTATGAATGTTTGCTTTGAATTTTTATCCTACTGCTTCCTGAAATATTGTCCCAAATAATTTTGACTTTCAAAAACTGTAGTTTACATTTTATTTATTGCAGGCCACATACATATCGACACTCGGTGCTTAAATGGTTCCTTTGTGTTGTTTTAAACATACTGTGTCTCAAAGACTGTGCAGAGATATGAACAGCAGTCATTTCAAAGTCATCCTCCTCCCATTTACTGCTTTGTTGAATCTGAAGTTTATCATGAACAACCTCCGACAAAAACATTTTCTAAGGCAATTGCCAGAAATCGGTGAGAGATGAAAATTTTCTTTTCAATGTTGCAGTGCTCTGGAATGTGCTGCCTGACAGGGTGATCAAAACAAAATTCAGGGTAACAAACAAAAAGGAATTGGTTAAATAATTTCATATAATTTACAACATTATGGAGGGAATTGGGATGAATTGGAAGCTTAAAAACATCAAGGTATGATTGGCTGAATGGTATCCTGTGGTACATGATTCTTGAAATCTTAGCATTTTGTGATGTTTGAATTGGTGTGATGCTGTTTCTGTAAATATATCTTCAGACAGTGGTATGGTATAAACACTGTTTTATTCAAACGTAGGTTCGAGGTTACCACTGAGGAAAATTCTAAGCTTGATCTTAATTCCTCCTGATAAGATAGTTGCTGTTCATTGAAATCAGTTCCCCCAATTAGTTGGTTATGAACTGACGTGACGAGATCTCGTAGAAACCAGAGCTATTAAGGTCTCCGTTGTGGTGAAACAAAAGCAGTGGCTCCTCCAAGTGGTCATCAGAGCAACTGTATAAATTGGATTTATGCATGATACAACACTGAACAAGAACTTAGAGTTATAGAGATGTACAGAACAAAAACAGACCCTTCAGTTCAACCCATCCATGCCGACCAGATATCCTAAATTAATCTAATCCCATTTGCCAGCGCTTGGCCATATCCCTCTAAACACTTCCTATTCATATACCCACCCAGATGCATTTTAAATATTGCAATTGTACCATCCTCCACCACTTCCTCTGGAAGCTCATTCTATACACGCACCACCTTCTGCGTGAAAAAGTTGCCCCTTTACGTCCCTTTTAAATCTTTGCCCCTCTCAACCTAAACCTATGCCCTCTAGTTCTGGACTCCCCCACCCAAAGGAAAAGACCTTGTCTATTTACCTTATCCATGCCCCTCATGATTTTATAAACCTCTATAAGGTCACCCTTCAGCCTCCGACACTCCAGAGAAAACAGCCTCAGCCTATTCAGCCTCTCCCTATAGCTCAAACCCTCTAACCCTGGCAATATCCTTGTAAATCTTTTCTAACTCTTTCAAGTTTCACAACATCCTTCCTATAAGGATCTGTAATTGAGTGGTTTGGCTGCAATTTTGTGTATCTGAGAATTGTGATGTACCATTGGTAGCGTTCTATAACATTTGATGGGTTGTAGTTAATTTTTAAAAAAATATTTCTCCACTTAGGTTTGGATTGGAGCAGCCAGTTTACATCAATATAATCAGGGATCCAATTAATCGATTTGTATCAAACTACTTTTTCCGACGTTTTGGGGACTGGCGGTCTGAACAGAATCATCAAATCCGAACACCAGGGATGAAAGATGAGGAGCGCTACCTTGTAAGTTTGATTTGTGCAAATTAAACAAAACAAAAGGGGCCTCTCTCCCTTCAGTTCAAATGCTGGTGAAAGTGGGCATTTCTTGCACTTGCCCAATTCTGTTCACTTTTGAGAAGGTGATA